>NC_068308.1:17390167-17697667 GCF_025860055.1 Xyrauchen texanus
GCCACATAGCCAATCTTTTCTTACATACCAATCAGTTTGAAATGATCGGATAATTTTTGGGCCCTTTTGCTGTACTAGTCCATCTAAGGCTGTCGTAGACCTCCCTCTTGCAATTAACTCATATTTGGAATTAAAATCGAGCTTGGAAAAATTTCTTAATTCCGTGATTACGACCGGTGCTGTCATTTTGATTTTGAATTTGGCTAGCTGTGGTGTAATGACGTTAGCTACGCAAATGTCCAGGAATATCTCGATTTTAATTGGTCCATGTCTGATACGTAACGGAGATGATTACGAGCATAACATATTTACGTCAAAAGGCACAGCAGATTTGTGCTTTTTGCCGTACATGTTAAAGAATACAGGATCGAAGTGCGCATGCGCAACATGGGTTTTCCGCTTGTCGTCTGCAATGAATGGACCGTAAAAACACTGCTTATTCTAGCATTTGTTTTTAGTTGATTATGCGTAACTGCTACATTTGTCATCATAACGTCTAAACAATTGGAATAACACACATATTGCATATATAAATCACAAGAATAAAAAGTTAAAATATAAATACAAGTTTATTATTTAAAAAACATTTTATTTTTGAATTTTGGCAGGGTAGGCAGTGCCTAGTTTGCCTACCCAGACCGCACGTCAGTGTTTTTAGACCATTTTAAAAAGATGTACACTTAACAGCTACTTACTGTGTTTATCTAGGTTTATTGAATATGGTGAATACAAGAGTAACCAATATGGGACGAGTCTGGAATCAATTCGTAGCGTCCTGGCGAGAAATAAAGTGTGTCTGGTAGATGTTCAGCCTGAGGTACATTTTTTACATTTTAATTCATGTTTAACATAAAATTTTCTTGAAATTATTGTTACTTTTCTCTGCATTTCAGACCCTGTATGTAACTAAATCTTAAATAAGGGGGACCACATGTAAAGATTGTAGAATCAGTCATTGAAAAACTCAAAATTGTGGTTTACTATTAATCTGAATATGGGTGGCACGTGTCCCCCAATGTCTTTGGTGTTTACAGCCGATTTTTACTTTTCACTTAAAGTAGCAGTGACTTTTATCAAGCACACAATTCTTTAATTCCATAGACAGCTCCCCTGGAGTAACCCAGGGGAAAGTGTTTTGCTTAAAGGCACAATGGTGATCTCTTGCGCAACTGTGGGCAAGACAAGATTTCTGTAACTTTTCTATCCAACAAATTTAGATATGAATCTGCAATATATGTTACCAGCCTAGCATTTTGGTCTTGGTTTTTGTTGCACACACAACTGGTAACTCATGACATATCTCTCTTTACTCCATTCTTATTCCCAGGCCCTTAAAGTCCTTCGCACAGTAGAGTTTAAGCCCTATGTGATCTTCGTAAAGCCACGCATCCCTGAGAGCCGTCGGCTGCGTAGTACTAACCCATCACCAGTAAGGGGTGATAATGGACAGAACACGGTGAGACTTATTTATATAACTGCAGTCAGAAATTAACCAGGGCTCTGTGCAAAAATCGCCACCAACTGTGGCAAAAATACCCTAGACATAAATTGTGGGGGAAGAAATTGTCACAGTATTGAATTCCTTTTTTTAATCTGCTATATAGGTTAAAACTATATTTAAAAGTCAGTTCCATGGGTTAAATATTGCCTTCTGAATTTGGCTCATACTACCATCTCTAGTAATTCATCTTATTCAAAAAAACGGTATGCAGTAAAAGCAAATAAATGTTTTTCATTTCTGTTGGCCTCTATCCCATTATGAAAAGGATGAATACCTGCAGGATATGAGGCAGTCAGCCGAGCAGATGGACCAACAATATGGCCACCTAGTGGACCGGGTCCTAATAAAAGAGGACTCTGCCAGTGCCTGTGCGGAGCTGAGAAATATTCTGGAACGACTCGAGAGGGAGCCACAGTGGGTGCCAGTCAGTTGGGTCCGGTCCTGATCCTTCATTATATTCAAACACTTGCATATGGTGTAATGAAAAAAGACCTCTCTGACTCTATCTGAGTCTGCTGTTTCCATTTCATCCCATTTGACTGAAGTAATACAAATACATTTTTGAAAGTCCTGGAGGCCTGTTGTTCTGCTGTAGTAGTGAAGACTTCTATTTATAAGATTTTGCATGGAAGTAGCATTGACATAAATGTATCACTAAAATTGAGGACAGTACCACTTGAGGACAAAATTGCCCTTAGGTTTACTCACTGTGTCAAAGCTAATTTTACGTCAGGCAAATGTATAGTGTGAAGCAGGGTTGTGGACTCGAGTTGCAAGACTTGGAATTGACTTAGACTCTAGTCTCAAATTTGATGACTTGCGACTTGTCTCGACAATCAAAGAAGACTTGCGACTCGACTTAGACAACAATGACTTGCGACTTGACTAGGACTCGAGCCCTCTGACTTGGAAAGACTTTATATCTTCTAAAACAAAAGATCATAGTACATTTTAAAATGTGCAGTAAATCAGTGATTCATTTTACCCTATAAACAATTCATTTGATTTTCAAATCTGCATTTTAACACTCCACATTCAACCAATCAGACAACCAACCGATCGACTTCCACAGAGTAGGACCAAAATTAAAGTTGGCATACGTTCAAAGACGACAGCCAAAATTATATCAAAAGTAATATAATTTGGATATAAAGAATACAATATTGAAGGCAACAAAAGGATTGCAACATGTAGAACCTGTGGTTGAACAGTTACAGACGCTTTATCAACAGCGTACAATTTTGTGAGGCATCTGAACGACCCGAGGTATGTTGGGATTATTAACTGTTACATGTCAGCTATGGTTCAGTAGCATTTAACTTATCTGCTGCATCCAAAACAGCGTACTGTATTTGGTGAAGGACGCACTTATCTGTCGGCAAAACAGTAAGTTTGTATGAATATTTTGGACAAATTTTGTTATGCCACAAATGCTGTCGATTGAGCTTAACTTGTATTGAAACCAGAACATTCCTTTAAAACACATTTATAACTTTCAAGCACATCCATGGGCTGAAGATATTGATATTGAACTGAGATAGATCAGTGTCCTTAGAGAGAATAGTATATACCTCATCTCACATGAAAATGAACTGGGAAGTGATGAACATACTTTAAAAGCCTTCCTGATATAAATTAGTATAAATTTACTATAGTAATGAATACTCAGACACTAATTTGTGCAAAAAAAGACTTGTTTAAGATTTGAAGCTTGAAGTTGAGGACTTTGACTTGGGGCTTGACGTAGGACTTGATACTTGAATGCAAAGACTTGAGACATACTTGTGGCATGTAAAACAATGACTTAGTCCCATCTCTGGTGCAGTTTCTTTGTTTGTCATCTTCGTCTTATGCTGGCTGTGTATATTTAGTCGAATGTAAAGGAGAATGTTGTAAGATAGCATATTATATATTTGCAAATAATTTCAGTGTTTATATCTGTGTAAACAAAAGGCAATATTTCATCTTTGGCCAAAACCTGTCTGTAATTTGGATGCAATTGTCAATGTTTTTTGTACACTATATCAAACTGATGACTGATGCATTTCTGAATGATGTCTACTGTATGTAGTTTATTAGGCAAATTATACATTGAATTCAAAGAGCATTAAGGCATGTTAACATCTTTAGGGCCATATATTACTGTCCATAATGTTATGAATATGTTTCCTTTTAGAATATATGGAGTATTTTTGAATGTGAATTGTTATAATAAAAATACACTAAGCTTATACTATCGTATTTTTCTTTCTATTGTGTATTGAGTTTTACTAGAGAGCACAAATTGCAACAATAATAGAGAAAAGAATAAAAACATGAATTAATTTTAATTAAATATTAATGGTGACAAACTTTGTGACTGCAATTGAATGATAAATGTATTCAAGCCAACAAACATTGAGCTAAGCATCTTGTTCCCTTTGTGTGTTTTTAGAGCACTCTTGCTAATATATTCAATCAACTGGTACCATCTGAACTACCAGATGGTAGTCAGTTTTATGGGTCCAGTTCAAACCTGGCAAAAACACATCTGGAATTTTGTATATATTAACAGTATTCAAAGCACAAAATAGGGAGTCAAAATGATTGTCCATTTACTGTTTGATATCATCTTTGGTAAGAAAGGGGATTTTTGTAAATGGAAAGAAATAAGAGAAACCATATATGATAACATATACTGCATTTCAAAATACTGGGTTCATGAGAGTCTGGAGTACAAAAGCCGATTTCATGGTTTACTCTAAAAGTGGTCTCATTCTTGTAATAGCTGTGCAAATATTGGCATACTATGCAACATTGTCCACATTTCAGCTGGCAAACTTTAGGTCTACCTTACGTCACCGACTGTGACTGGCAAGGAAGTGGCATGTTCAAACCTCAAATCGTGTACCATGCAGAGCTACCATAGCAGTGCCCCCAACAGGGTGTTACAGTACTACAAGCTAATAAAGAGAGATCTGGCTCTTGGTTTGGCATGGTCTACATAGTACAACATCTTGTAGAAAATGTAGTTTTTGAAAATGGTTATGTGCCAAAAGTTTGTAAGTTTATTTCTGCATCTTATATGCAAAAACATATTCTATTCAAAAAAAGGAATGCGGTACCAACCTTGGCCACCAGGTGCCACTATCAGTAAACGTGTAATCTTATGCTTTTAATGCTTTCCCTGTTGTTATATCATGTGCAGACTTTCATGGTAAAAATTAGTTATAATAATATATTTTAATATAGCATGTTGTCTAGCCTACTATTCTTCCCCCAAGGCGGAACCCGGGGAGCGATACTATAGGTGATTCCTCACCCCTCACCAATTAGTTTGGGCATTTTAGGCGTTACTGTCTTGCTCATGTTTAGACAGACCTTCATCTGGAACTTCACTTCTGCAGTAGACAGTGTGTTTCAAAAGCTTAGACAACTTGTTATATTAAAATATATTATTATAACTACATTTCACCATGAAAGTCTGCACATGACATATGTGAGAAAGCATTAAAAGCATAAGATTACATGTTTACCGATGGTGGCACCTGGTGGCCAAGGTTGGTACCGCATTCCTTTTTTTTTTTTTTTTTTTGAAGAGAGAAAAAAAAAAGGTTTTTAAGAGAAAAAAAGTTTTTGAACAGAAAAACAAATTGTTTTGAAGAGAAAAACAAAGGTTTTTTGGGAGAGAATATATTCAAGTTAATATATTTATAAGAACTTGACTGAATAAGCTGGTTTTATGACACAAACTTTTAAGAGTAACTCTATCGCCCCCTTGAGTACTGAGGTTTATTGCCAACACAGTAAAGGCCAAAATAAAAACTTGTTTTTTCCACGTGCCAGATTCTCAATGTGATAATGCACAGTAAATATAGGATTTCTAAGTAAACACATTAGTGTACATTGTGTTTATCAGTGTGGCATTTCACATTTAATCGCTCAAAATTAAATCTCTTTTGACTCAAAGAGGTTTCAATGTAAACATTTTATTAGGTTTCATACAAGATGTAGTTTTGTTGGCGTTTCTCCCAAAGACAAACTCCGCTCTGATTTTGCTATGTTGTTTTGTCACATTACATGAAATGTTAACCCTTTTCTGACAGCCCAGTGTCTTAAATGAATTCAGTTAAAATGAATTAGAATTTGGTGTTGCATATGGCAAAGCTAAAATACAACGTCCACACATGTGAATGCAGGGTTGTTCAAGGTTAAAGCTCTCAATAAAGAGTGTACTGAGTCTAGTGTACTTTTTACTGTCATGGCTGGCATACCAATTATTGCTGTTGGCTGTTGTGACTGGTAAAATTAAGAAATCTTTGCAAGCTCTGACCTGTTTTGCACTCTATTTCCCTTAATACATGTTACAATATCTGCTGGTATTAAGCAAAATACACACACCCTGTATTGTTCAACCTACCTCTGGAAATCATCCCAAAGTTCATTACAAAGTAGACTCTTAAGTATTTACAAAATATCAGACACATAAGTCTTGCTTATGTGTTAAACTGAATAATTTTATGGATCAGAAAATGAAATAAAGCATAGGTGATGCAAAATACAGTACCAAGCACTTTCCTCGATTTAAAATGATACAGGTTAAACCTAACCCAACCCGAATTCCTGCTGACCCTTTTTACAGACAGTCATTATTAACTAATTATTAATGCAGACAGAATATGATTTTATAGGTGTATTTGGGCATTCTGCAGCTGGCCAAACTAATTGTGCAGGCTGCCTGTACTCTTCCTGTTTTGCAAGTGTGGTTAATGGAACAATTGTTACTTAAAGTTTCCAATCTTGGCATAGACACCAAACTGTATAGGAAGGTTTCGATTTTGACATTAGCAAAACTATCTTAGACATCCAAAAAAGAAGAAAACTTTATTAAAATTTAAAAAATTGTGTTTTGTCCAGAGAGATTTTATGAATGAATACACTGGCATTCCACTAACATTTTTAAAGTATCTTATTCTGTAATATTATCAATTCAATCTATGGCAATAAATTCTGTATACTGTGCTGCTTAAATGAATGCCCTTTATGTTTAATTATTTTGTGCTCATATGTGTGTTTCGAATGCTTTGTTAGAGATGGGAAAAAGAGGCTCATTTACATGTGTGAATCTGTTTATGGGAAAACATTTTAAAGAAAATATTTTTTTGCATGTAAATATTACCTAACCATAATCTTATCCCCAAACTTTCTGTATTGTCTTGACTTATATATTTCATGCTTGTTTTATTATGATTTGCAGAACAGTCAAGGGAACATATCAAAAGGTTATCTAAATTGTAAGGCAATGTGAGTCATTTAGAAGCGACAATACAATATTTTAGGATAATCTGTTCTGTTATTGTAGATTAATTGATAAAACAAAATACACTGTGGTTTGCTAATGCTGAACTAATTCAGATTGTGAATCAATAGTTGAAGAAGGAATTATCTGTCACAAGCACAATTATCTTGAAATATAGTATGCAGGGGTGTAAAGTAACAAATTACAAATACTCACGTTATTGTAATTAACTACTTTTTCCCGAGAATTGTACTTTTTTAAGTAGTTTAAAAATTGTATACATTTACTTTTAATTGAGTTTATTTTAAGTGCTGTAACTGTACTTTTACTGCGTTATATTCCCACCATCTGTGTTCGCTACTTCCCTGTCCTGAATGTATTTTTATCTATCAACATGATTGGGTAGAGAGAGTCTCGTGACTCCCGTCAAATCAAATCACACGTAAAAAACTTGAACGGCAGCTGCAGATCTTGCGCCAACTGTGGAGAATGTGAAGAATGTCTCAAGCATAGTAATTTTAAACATAGTAAAAAATGTTTGAATTAAGCACTGACTAAAGTTAGTAGTCTGTCATATAAAGGCTATTAATCAAACAACAATAACAAGGACATGAGAAAAAGCACTCCAAAAAGCACATAAAAGCAGCATAAAAGTAATCCATATGACTCCAGTGGTTAAATCCATGACTTCAGAATTGATTTGACAGGTGTGGGTGAGAAACAGATTCATATTTAAGTCCATTTGTGCTAGAAATTCTTCTCTCTGCCCAGTAGGTGGCGATATGCATGAAGAATGTGAATCACCAAAAACACAAGTAAGTGAAAGTTAAAGTGGAGATTGACTGAGCAGGGTGGAGAATTAATAGTAAAAAAGGAATTAAATGTTGATCTGTTTCTCACCACATCTATCATATCGCTTCTGAAGACATGGATTAAACCACTGTAGGCACATGGATTAGACCACTTTTATGCGATTTTTATGATTTATGGAGCTTCAGTATTTCAGCACTGATTCACTTTCATTGTATGGACTAAAAGAGCTGAAATGTTCTTCTAAAAATATTAATTTGTGTTCTGCAGAAAAAAGTCATACACATCCAGGATGGCATGAGTGTGAGTAAATTATGAGAGAATTTCTATTTTTGGGTGAATTATTCCTTTTTAAGCGTGATGTAACCCCTGTACCAAACAACTTTTCCCATGCCAGCTCTACCTCCTCTATTGTGCAGGACATGACGTACCAAGTGATCCTGCTTATTTAGCTTCTTTTTTTTTTTTTTTGTATTCCTTGCATTGTTTGAACATGTTTTATACACAATGAAAACGCTCTGTCGGGATTAAGGGAAATTTTGATCCTACACATATACTGATTTTATTGTAATTGTTTCATACATTACGATTTAAAATGGTGATCGGTGTATTGAAAATACTTTTTTAATATTTTGATTTCTGTTATCATCTAACTTTTATTTTTGGAATCAGATTCATGTAGTGTTTAATCATAGATAAGTGATGTATTTTAAAAGGTTTTGCAACTTGGTACTCAATACTCACTACTCATGAGTACTTTTAAATGAGCTACTCTTTTACTCTTACTTGAGTAGTTTTTAGGACAGCTACTTTTACTCTACTCACACAATTTTATTTGGGAAGTAACAGTGCTTCTACTTGAGTAAGATTTTTCAGCTCTCTTTCCACCCCTTATAGTATGATGTATTTATATAGCTTTTTATTTATTTATTTTATTTTTTATTTTATGTGTAAAATTAAATTATGTATGTTGTGCTGGCAGAAATGGCAGTTGTCTTTGGTTTATACTGACACTTAGTGGCAGAGATGCAACCTCACACAAAAGCATTCGGTTACTAATGCCATTGTAGAAATGCACTATTTGCAGTCAGCAATGATTAATTTATACTGCAAGTGAAAGTATACAGAAACATAGATTAAAAAAAGTTATAACATCTTTTAATAGCATACTCGTATGACTGGAGTCTTCTTTTCATGTGAATGTACATCATATAGAACATGAGTAGGCCTACTAAGTAGAAATAAAATATATTTATTTATGTGTAAAACATTTGAAATGGGGGTAAAATACTAAGTACACCTTTAAATCATTTTCAAAAATTAGTTTTTGCAATGACTAATTGCATAATTAACTTTGCTAGCAAAATGTTGCAATGTGGACCTGACTAATGTAGGTCACATTAGTCAATAGGCTCCTGTCATTGCAACATACAGTATATTGACCGTCTGAATTGCAACAGCAGTGGGACATGACAAACTTCATAAATATTTAACACCCACCAATGATAGCTTGCCATTGAACACGTACAGAATGTCTTACAACTCATTTCTGAGCGAATATTCATTTCTCTTTTTATTTCTGTTTATGACCTCTCATAGGACAGTGTTGACCTTACAGGAAAAAAGAGGCAGGAGAACAGGGTTTTGGATATGACACAACACAACAGGTGCCAGATTCACAAAAATCTTCTTTAGAATTTATTTTTATTATTTAAACGTTATTGGGATAAATTATAAAAAGTCTTATAAAAGTTATAAAAGTGGAGTGGTGGTGGTGTAGTGGTCTAAGCACATAACTTGTAATTTGATAATCAGAAGGACGCTGGTTCGAGCCCCACCGCCACCACCATTGTGTCCTTGAGCAAGGCACTTAACTCCAGGTTGCTCCGGGGGGATTGTCCCTGTAATAAGTGCTCTGTAAGTTGCTTTGGATAAAAGCATCTGCCAAATGCATAAATGTAAATGAATATTTCACCCAAAAATGAAAATTTACTCACTATCATACCATCCCAGATGTGTGTGACTTTATTTCTTCTGCTGAACACAAACAAATATTTTTTTTTGAAGAATATTTAAGCTCTGTGTGTCCACACGCATTGCGAGTATATGGTCCAAACTTTGACGCTCCAAAAAAGGCATATTAAAAGTAATACACAAGGCTCTGGTGGTTTATTCAGTGTCTTCAGAAGCAATCCAATTGCTTTTGGGTGAGAACAAACCCAAATATAAATCCCTTTTCACTGTAAAATTTGCCATTGCAGTATGTAGGTACGATCATGATTTTAAAACTCAATTACACTTCCTAGTGCTTGACGCACGTGCAGAACGCTAGATGATGCTACATGAAGTGTAATCAAGCTTGAAATCATGATCGGCAAGGAGACTGCAGATGTCAAGATTAGTAGTGATAGGTCAATTATATATTGGTCTGTTCTCACCCAAAATCTATTAAATAATTTCTGAAGATATGGATGTAACCACTGGAGTCTTTTGGACTAATTTTATGCCGCATTTATATGCTTTTTTGAGCTTCAAAGTTCTGGCCACCATTCAATTGCATAAGCTCATAAAAATCTTTGTGTCCTGCAGAAGAAAGAAAGACATACACATCTGGGATGGCATGAGGATGAGTGGGAGACTTTTTATATTTTGGGCAAACTATTCCTTTAAGAACATTCAGGTTGTGGGAATAGAAAGCATTCTTAACTTTATTTATTATGTTAGAAAATAAGAAGAAAATAGCTGTTAGGAAGAATTGAATGTTTCCTCAATCCAGCTCCAACCCTTTATCCTTTGTTTTTGCACATGGACTGACTGACTGATTGTCTGACTACAACTGTGCCACAAGGGCTCCTTTCTTATGCCATAATATCTGAATGTGAGAAGATAGAAGAAAATAATCATAATTCTGGTCCCACAATGAGTGACTCCCACGTCTCGGTCAGTAGAAATGACTCTAAGGCTCTTTCAAGCCATGGTAAATAGATATATTCGTGCTGTCGGCCGTCGCAGCTCCTGTAGAGGTCTACAAGCCCTCTAAATTTGGGTTTCTCACTCCTGGCCGATCTGGCTTGCACGCGCGCCCCGAATGATACTTTTCTGCGCGCTGATTGCTCGAGCCCCTCTCTTTCCTGATCTCCCATTGGCTGTCAGGATGAGTCTCGCATGAGCCAATGCGCACGGGGGCTTCATGTACTGCTGAAAGCGCTTGACTTTTGCAGTGCAGCTGGACTGCGAGGGGGGCGTGCCGCAGTGATCGACAGTGCTTCAACTGGATTCTCGTTTGGAAGCTTCAAACGTGTTTAAATGAAGTTTAAAAGCACGTAGGGAAGTCCTGAACGTGTCCCAACTACAGAGCAATTCGTATCTGTCGTTTTGGAAATATACCACGTTTGTCCAATGAATTGCACCAGGTAAGAATACAGAGTGCGTCACATTCCAGCGAGAGAGGGTCAGTTAGGTTTATTACTGCTTAGTACGCGTATGAAAAGTGTTATATTTAATAAAAGTGGAACAGTTTAATGTCAATAATTGTTTAATATTCGATTTAAACGACTATTTTGGATTGTTTAACCTATTATTTAGATAGTGGATGAAAGTATTTGCTTGATAAGCAACATAACATAGAATGGAAATCTTTACGGCTCTTTGGGAAGGGATTTTGTGTCTGTTTATATAATGTAATGAGTGCGTCTTCATTACTAAACATTTTTATATAGACTTTTAATGGTTTGTAAAGGTCTTTTGAGTTCTGTAAATCACATATCGACTTTTGCTTTGTTGCTTTTTATCTGCATATACATTTATTTTACTATATATATGTGTGTGTGTGTGTGTGTGTGTGTGTGTGTGTGTGTGTGTGTGTGTGTGTTGTCATGTATTACATTTTGTATAAATTATAATTATAATGATAATTTGATTACAGCAACTTTGGTTATGTACAACTAGATAGCTTTAGGTGTTTTGTTAATTCATTCTGTAAAATCAAATGTCACCTCTCTTTCCTGAATCTCTGCTTAATTGGTCACTAGTGTTGTTCTTTATTCTCTTTAATACAGGGTTCTGCATATTTTGAACCCCAGGCCGATGCCGAGTCCAATTATGCCTGTGGATGTAGCAATGAGAATCTGTTTGGCACACTCGCCGCCTCTTCACTGTTTCCTCAGTTCATATGAAGATTGCAAGTCCAGGAACCTAGTCAACCAATACAAACCCCTACGATCCTGCATCAGCTCTAAGACAAAAGTGGACACAGCCAACTTGGGCTGGAATAGTCCCAAAACAAAAGCTAAGAAGAAAGTGGTTTTTGCTGACTCCAAAGGCATGTCTCTAACGGCAGTCCATGTGTTCAACGAATTTGAGGAAGATCCCATGATAGACCTGCAGTTTGAATTATCAGACCTGGAGGAAGCTATTGGTGGCCTGAAAGTTGAGAAAGAGAAGAATTTGGTTTTGGACTTCCCTCAGCCCTCCGCAGACTATTTGGAGTTCCGAAACCATCTAAAGAAGAACCTGGTATGCTTGGAAAACTGTATAATTCAAGAGACATCGCTCACTGGCACAGTAAAAGTTAGCAATGTAAGCTTTGAGAAGGTTGTCCATGTGCGAATAACGTTTGATTCATGGAAAAGCTACACTGACATTCCTTGTACCTACATGAATAATGTTTATGGTTGCGAAGATGTTGACATCTTCTCATTTTCCATCGACCTTCCAAGTTTTGTGCCCCAAGATGAGCAGGTGGAGTTCTGCATATCGTACAAAACTCACAATATGACACACTGGGACAATAACGATGGGAAAAATTACAAGTTGGTTTATAGAGAATACAACCTCATTCAGGCCAACCATATCATTCAGAAGACCACGACAGATTTCAAGAATCAAGGCAAACGGCCAGAGATGGACTTTGATCAATTTGGGAGCCCGAGAACATCCAGTGGCTTCTTTCCCGAGTGGCAGAGCTGGGGGCGTATTGAGAACAACACACCCTACTGGTGACAGTTCAAGGGGCCCAGACGAACACGGCAGTGGTTAAAGGACAAATGCAAGTGGAGCACCGTGTTCATTTCAGAAGTTGACTTAAACAGTGAGAATGCTCAGTTAAAAAGTTTAAATAGTAGAAATTAGCAATGATTTCCACAAAAGAAAGCCCCCTTTTTGGCACTTTTTTGTCTGTTCAGACTGTCGAAAATAATGTGATATTGGGCTCTGAAATTATAAAAATTTGTAACTAACTATGTTAACACTATATGACAGCGATCACTCAGATTTACACTATGCCATTTTCTTGATTTGACATGGGGTAAATCAATAATTCTCATAACATAGATGCCTTCCATTGTGATTCTTTAATGCAATTTTACAACTGTAATACAATGGCACCCCCATATCCTTGTTTGAAGTGAACAACTAGTGCTTGCTCCTAAATAGATTCTTCAATGTGCAATTTTGTTAGCTTGAAGGGTAATGATTTTGATCGAGAGCATCTGTCTTTATCCACTGTGAAGTCACTGAATTGTGGGAATCCTGCTTCTGAAATGTGACTGGACATAAAATATCTAATAATATAAGTCACCCTTTAGAGCAGATGAACCAGCACTGCATGTAATACCTTTAAAGGGATAGTTCACCCAAACATTTAAATTCTCTCATTATTTACACACCTTCATGCAATCCCAGATGTGTGACTTTTTTTCTTCTGCTGAACACAAAAGATTTTTAGTAGAATATTTCAGCTCTGTAGGTCCATATAATGCAAGTGACTGGTAGCCAGAACTTTGAAGGTCCAAAAATCACATTAAGGCAGCATAAAAGTAATCCATATGACTCCAGTGGTTTAATATACTGTATGTCGTCAGAAGCGATGCAATCACTTTGGGTGAGAAACAGATCAATATTTATATTGATAATATATTTATTTGTGTTCTGCTGAAAAAAGAAAGTCATACACATCTGGGCTGGCATGAGAGTGAGTAAGTAATTAGAGAAATTTCATTTTTGGGTGAACTATTCCTTTAAATCCAGATCGGCCAAATCTTGATTGTGAAAGTGGAAATCTGGTACAATATAGGATTGCTTCATATTGAAGTTGTTGTATCTCATTTCAACTTTTAACAATAAGCATGATGCTTTATAAGGAGGTCCATGAGAGATAATAAGGTCCATTACGCGCTAAATGCAAACTCCTGCACCTCAGTTTTTCCTACGTCTTTTCTACTTTTTTAAAGCTGCAGTGTCATTCACACTTCTTTCCTACAACATTTTTGCTGCTATAGTTTTGTGTGTACCTGTGTTTTCTGCATTGTATTGTGTGGTGTGCGTATGGAAACTTCCCAGTGTTATTTGGAGGGACTTTGGATGTAACTTTAAGGAAGGTATAATAAGTGAGGAAAGTGGCTAAGGAGAAAGATAATATTGAATGAGATTAATTGTTGCCTTTTTTTAAACGCTTGTTTTTCCCCTGTTCTGCTGCAATATAAAAACAGGTCAGTATGTTGAGGTTGACGCCTTGAATGAAAGTGATTGTGAACAGAGATGAACTATGCTATAGCTGCTGTAATTGCGAGAGAGATCATGCAGGTTGAATGTAAAAAAAGCATGCACAAGCCTAAATATTTTTTCTACTGCAAAGAAAGATGTTTGTTTGAAAAAATGTTGTACTCTCTGTCCCTTTTAGAAATAAAACTTAATGTTTCTATGATGAGAGACTTATGGTGCTTTTTTGTTTATAGATGATGTGTGTTGATTTCACTTTTTGGCTCATTTGCAATTTGTCATGTTTAATGAAAACCTTGTTATGTTTCACATTAATATTGTCACCTCAATTTCAAAGTTATGTATAAAGTGACCATATAAGATGCATTTTGTGCAGACCTCCACTACATATATATACTATATAACCTATTGTATACGGCGTGTTCGTATCTGCAAGTTTTTATAATTAGACTGACCTGGTAATCCTCTTTTGTGGCCTATCAGTCCTGAATGAGAGGGGGTGGGGAGGTGGTATAATAGCCTGGTAACAGACAAACTGAAAAATGCACCTCCTCATTGTGAGCAAATGTTACAGGCCAGTGAGTATAATGAATGAAAAGAGAAGCATTTGGGGTTTTTAAGATTGCTGATAAATAGTTGACCCAATGGGGATTTTAAAATTAATCAATTCTTTACTCTAGACGTAAACAACCAGGTGTGTTATTTAGTTTAATGTCATTTATTTTGGGAAACTTTCAACCCGATCTCATGAAAAGTCATACATCATTTACAAGTTGGCTATTTTGTATGGTCTCGCATGATGTTGTTCGCATAAACTTGTACGACTTCATCACGTGCAAATTCCCGGATGTCTAATGCGGAAGGAAGCGCGAGTTCTGTGCACGAGGTGTTAAGGGTGCACTTAATTAATATTATGCCCTAACCCAAACCCCTTATCTAAACTTAACCAATCAGTAGAGTGTGTAAACATGATAGGAAGCTGTTGTGTGTGACAGAAGCAAGTAATTGTCACATATTAGATGTAAATGATATCTAGCGATATCATTGGCTGTAGTGAAAGTCATAAGAATTCAAAAGAGTTCAGTCGCACGATATCATATGAATGGTAGCACAGAGGCAAATGTTGACAAGCTTGTCATTGCCCTTTGAACATCCAAAAATATATACCTAGTGGAAATATTCCAGGACAGGACATGTACTCCATGAACATCCAGTACATCTCTGCGAGGAAACACAATGTAAACCCATAAGCAACATACGTGATTTCAGGCTTTATCTCCAATAATTCGTTCTATTGATCTTTTTGATATTGGCAAAGTAGCCATCCAAGAAGAGATACTCTTCTAAAACTGGGCTGAACAAAGTAAAAAATGAGAAGCAAGCCAATATTCCACAATCATAGTATTGTGTTAAGTGTAATGAAGGTGACGCAAGTTATTCAAATCATGTGTCGGTTGCTTACAATAAAAATAAGCTCAGAGAGAGGCAATTTGTGTGGAAATCTCAAAAGACCCTCTCAGTGAAGAACTGGCAGAAAGTGTTGCATTACAGGCTTCTTCCATAGAAGCACCACTGCTAACAAGACTTTAGACATTCAAAAAGCTGTTGGAACTGCTGATTCAGAATAATTAAACTTTTGTTTGCATAGAACGGAAAAGTGCTTATTAAATGTCCATTTCCAGTTGTGCCATGTTTTATTCTCCTTTGAAAAGCAGGAGTGTCACTAATATATGGTCCCTGTGTGATGCAGACACATTGAATGCTGAAAAACTTGTTTAAACCCACACATCAATGTCATCTTATGTCAGAAGAGAACAATCCCACTTTGGTAGTCATAGTTTACTGTACATACATCTATAAAAGGTCACTCAAGGTTAAAGATTAGGGCTAGCAACCATGAGTAACAACAATCATTGATTGCGCAAACAAATCAGCATGGTACTTCAGAAGTTAATGTGCACTGAAATCAACCCCATTCAGCCGAATTAGTGACAAGCACCATCCCCCGTCAAACATTTTGCATTAAATTCAACCATGAATGCTTTTCAATCTAGTACTACTAATGTTGTGTGAGCAACTTCTGAGACATGGGTTCTGGTTACGTGGAAACCAGGAAGTAATTGCATTTATATAAACAATGGTGAGCTTGATTTATACTAGAGGTTGCATTTTCCCTCTAAACTCTGAGACAAATTTTCTCCCAGAAACCAGAGCTGACACGTGCCCATACATTCAACATCACTTGCCACTGGGGGCAGTGATTAAAATTTCAGTAAACACTCCAAGTGTATCTATCTGCATCCCGCAAGACTACAAGGAACACCTACTCATGACACGCCCACTCCAAGTAACGGTCCCCTTAGATCATAAAGAGATTCAACAGAGTGCAACAGTCTGGTTCCAGAAGTAAAAATCCCAATCATTTATCCCATAGACCACTTGATTTACAATGATAACTTTTGGACAGACCAACCATGAGCTAGGAGTTTGTAAAATGCTGTATACTTCCATTCAAGCCATCTGTCTGCGTTATTTCAACATTGTTTAAAAATCGTGTTTGATAGTGGAATTCATGATAAACAACTACATTACCCATGGTACAGCAGAGAAAGATCCACTAATCAGAAAACTGCATTCAACGAAACCCCGCGAAATGTGCCTCGGAGCTACCACGCACTCCCGTGAATGATGCACTGTGAATGACGCAACTGATTCTGTCTCCCTTCACCCTTAAACAATATATATTTGTACATATCGGAATATTTTGCAATAAACGTAAAATATATTGTTACTATACTTATAATCAGCAACCTAAAATCAGTCGTTTTAGATATTCCCAGGCACTGTTGCGCTCAATTGTCTGAAAGAACTTTTAAAATCCTATGCAGTCGCTGTACGATTCATGCCATCATTTTAGGGGTGAAGGGTTGCATCAGGTTTAGGGGTGAAGGGTTGCTGCGGGACTGCAATTAAACTCAACAAACACTGTATGAATATCAATCAAACTTTGCAAGTCTCAAGCAGTTTGCTGGTTATTTGAAGGGGGTGTAACTTGTAGTGGGCATTTAGTGTAGTACACGTGTCTTCTAGAAGTCTTGCAGGACACAGACACACCCTTCTCAAACATGGGACGATTTTAGCTGCAGAACTTTCGACCTACTGTTACCGAATTCACAGTGTGCTGAGTCTGATGTAATCCCAGACTGCTCAAAGGGGATTGTCACTAGTATAATACAAAAGTTGCTTTGTTTTTAGATCACTTTAGTAATTCAACTAGATAGGAGCTGTACTTTCATGACTGGGAAAAAATTGAGACTCTCTCATTATTAACTTACATGTTCGGTCTATGTAGAAAACTGATCCAAAAAACATAGCAAGTGCTAATTGGTGCCTGACCTCTCCCACAGTCTCTATAATCAAACAGCTGTAGTAGGTCTGAAACCTTAATATAGAGAGCTTTCAGAAGTATTCATGTTTGAAATTGAAAGTATTGTGGCCCTCTGATTGAACACGACACATTGGCAAACAAGTAAATGATTAAAATTCCAGCTTTTATCATGCAGTTATAAAATTGTCCACCACAAATAATTTAAAGTATGCATAAAATAATGATGATCAAAAATTTGAGTCAACTTCAATTTTAGGTAAATAGCAATACACAATGACCTGACCATGTGGCTGCTTTTGGTCAGTTTATTACGGCAACGTTTATTTTAAAAATCCAATAACGAGAAGAAATACTTGTGTAAACTTACACAACAATAGAAATGTTTAAATAACTGCTAGTTTTGTGTCAAGACCCTGCTGAAAAGTTTATATCAGCATGAATTTCATTGCTGCTCCATGTTTATGCTGTTGCTGTTCTGGTCTAGCTGGTGGACCAGCTTAGCCATTGTTTACCAGAAAACAATTCCAGTTAACCAATATGGTCTGTCCTTAGGCTTGCTAGTTAAGCTAGTTAAGAAGCCTGGAAGGGACACCAGCATACCAGGATTCAAAACTCAACATATGCTGGTGACCATCAAAGGCAAGGCAGGTTTGTCTGAGGACTCTAAATCAAACACCTCTTAAACTTTGCCTCATCAGTGATTTAATAATTGAACTTTTATCACAATTAAGTAGCACAGGATCTTTGAGAAGCAGTGAAAAATGTCCAATCCGTTAAATGACTTCATTGGTCAAGCTCAGGCTTAAAAGCCCAACTGAGGTCACTGAAGTCAATATTACTCAGCACTTAAAGTCTCATACGTTTCTCACTCACTGATTGGCCAGGGTAAGTGTTTGCGTGGGGAGTGCTGGAAACGTCCTCCTTGTCCGCTAAATTCTATTCTTAGCTCAAAACCTCATACCTCTTCTGCTTCACATGCCATCAATTGCACTAAATGTCAAGTATCTTTTACGATATACTACAGGCATCAAAATAGAGATACTTTCAATGAATGTAGCACACTATACAGCATGTACCCACCAAAACAACCATAAACTGAGTGGTGACACACTACCTTAGACTTGGTTAGTGTCTAAGAAAAATTATCCCAGTTATCTGATAATAAGCTTTATTTATGCAAGTTAAGACAAAATATGAAACTTTAATGAACAGTTAAATGGTTATAATCTTTTTATTAACTACCTGAGAGTTTTATAATTGTATCTCAGATGAGATTATAGTGGCTTTTTAATACAAATCTAGGACGAGTGAACCTCAAGAACAAACTCAATAAAACAAACAACTCACTGCAAAAAGTATTTGTGTCTTGTTTTCCAGTAAAACTATAGTAGACTAAGACAAAACTACATAAGATATTAAGACTTGTTTTCAGAGATTATATAATATCTTGAATTATCCCCATTAGGATTATTTTTTCTCTCTTTCTTACAAAATTTAGTGAGAAACAAAAGAAGAAAAAAAAAAAGCCAATGCGTTAAGAATTATAAACTATATAACTTGAAAACAAGTCTTATTAAAACAAAGAATTTTGTTTTAGGGTGTTTAAATAGTTTTACTGTAAACAAGATAAAATACTGATTACTACACTTTTTGTGTACAGTAGTACTGAGCTGACCCTATACAGGTTTTTAGTCAATGTATATTAAATTAGCAGTTGTGTAATATACCTTCACTGGAATGATGATTCAGTGAGTAAAGGGAGGTGGTGGCCACAGTGAAAGATGCTATAACTGTTACTATAAATCTATATTTAATTTCACAGAGATGACATGGCATGAAACTGGCCACCTGTCCAGGGTGTTTCTGCTTTCGACCCGAGACAGCTGGGATAGACTCCAGCCCTACCCGCAACCCTCCATAAGACAAGTAGCTTTAGAAGATGGATGGACAGGCATGACCAGTCTTGTTAGCTTGAATGCTGAAGTGCTGATTTTTTTTCTTTTTTTTCTTTTGACAGTGAATCATGCATATCTGCATACACATACCAAGAATCTCCCACACATTGCATCAGCTGGATTTGTTTTCTCAGACAGTATCCAAATTCTGCATACCAGAAATTATCTGAAAAGTGAATTTCTCTGTACACTACAAGCAATCCAGGTAAATAAAAAAATTATAATAATAAAAAAAAAATCAACAGCTGTTGTTGTGTTTTACAGTTGCTCTATGCCTAAATATATATTTAATTAACTGATGTAATGTTAATAAACCAACCTGCTTGGACTACTAATGTGCTTTGTACCTGCACTGAAAGAAATTACTAGTAAGATTTATTAAATTTTTATTTTGCAAGTTTTTGCACACCATTTTTGTAAGGACATTTTAATGGTATAAAATGAAGTAAAATGTACTTAATTCATGACACAATATTCATAAAAGTGAGTGAGCAAAATTAACTTAAACATTTCAGGTAATTTAGTAACTTTCACTAACAAATCTGATGTAGAATTAGTTTAACTGAAATTAACATTTTATTGGAACATTTCACATTTTTAACTTTCTTTATGAATACGTGTTTAATAATGTACCACAGGACATACAGAAGCCTTCCACAGGAAAACGTAATGCATGTAACGCAGTGTTAAGGACAACATCATTTAGCATCAATAGAAATAAGAACACTTGGTGAGCAAAACACGATGACAATTCAAAGGTAATTATTTTGATCATGAACAAGCAATTTTAAGTAAAAAATTTTTTACGTCAGACTTCACAAAACAAGAAGTTACAAACCTTAAAAGCAACATCAACAATAAAACGGGTGTAAATAAACATGCAAACAGTGAAACCTAATGAATGCATCTCATTAATTATTCAAGCCTGGTGAAAGATGAGAACACCAGCTTTGAAAAGGCAAGTACATTTTTTTTTTTAACCTCTGAATTGTACTCATATTTGCATATAAATATGACAAAGTTTTCTACTTTAAGTAAGAAAGTACTTAATCATTTCTGCTATATTTATTTCAATTCAAAACCATTTCTGTGTCATGATAACCTTAATAATACAAGTGGTCAAAGAGCTGTGGCTATTAAACATATTACAGAAATAAGACAAAACACCATTGGGTTGCACAGATGATACTAAAATAAGGCAAAAAAAACTACTTTTACTTTTGAAAGTTTACATTAGTATTTTGCATTTATTGTATTGTCCTTTTAAATCAAATAGAATTTTCCACAGTAATGTTGTTACACTGTGATTTCTAATCTTTAAAGGTTATTGTGGAGTAAAAGATATAAATCAAATCTCTGCCAGTGATACAGAGAACAGAATACTATAAATCAAGTGCTTTAGATCAACATAACTTAGACCTGTCAGGACACTATTTCTGTAAAAAATATTTATGTCATCTTGGACCTATTCACTAAGCTGTTTTATACATGCAAAATGAGTCTGTGATTCAGAAATCAAGAGATCAGCTGCTCTGTGTAAAGGAAGAGATTAAAATGTAACCCATGACAGTGGGCAGGGTCTGTTAAGTAGGACACATACAGGGATTATCATGGCCAGTGTTTATCTCACTAGTATGAAGGCTACGTGCTCAATAGTTCATCGTTGTCAGAGACACAAGTGTAAAGAAACCAGCACAATTCAAGGCTATACAAGAATATGCCAAATCTGGTCTATTTGTCATCTGTGCCTCACGTAAACAGATTTGAGATTGCATTTATTGAGGCCTATATGTGAGTATCATTTTAAAAAGCAGCTCAGTGAATACTTTATTCATAAAAGACACACTCTGATCCTTTATGTGGTTGAAATCTAATTAAAATCTGTATCTATTGTTTGTTTTGTTTGTTTTGTTTTTTACTATATTTGTAGTTAAAATAACCTTGCGGTTGGTCTTACCAGAAATACTGACCAACCAAACTATGGAGGCACAAAGATAAAAGAAAATCCCTTAAACTCAACCTATATCAACATCATTCGCTCTTTGAATCTCTGTAAAACCTTTATGAAACCTTTATAAAATTGAACTTCTAAAATATAATCTGAAACAATGAAATGCTCTGGGCAGTTTTGTTGTTCTATTTCTACTTGGAATTCTACCAAAGTGCTTTAATATGATTTTATTTATTTTCCGTGTAGTGGGGAAGTAATACTCCAGCTTGCAACCAGAGTTCATAACAATAACTGTATGGCTTCAATAGAAAACAGATCATACTTTTACCATCACAAACAAATGGTCTTGAAAATCGTGAGCCACAGTAATCTTTTGGAGATGAGACGGAAATTGAAAAGTTCAGTAGTCAAAGTATTTTCTAAATTCTTGTCTTTTTAGTGGCACGCTCCACAGAGGATTTTCAAATCCTTACTTTAGGATCGCAAACACCTCTTTATCACCCTGGTATTTACAAAAAGTAAACCAGTAAAGCTATGCCAAAGAAAAGCACCTGGCAGACTCAAAGATGACAGGGCACACAGAGGTCAAAACTTTCCACACCTCTTCCAGAATTTGCTGTGGTTGTAAACCACCCCAAAAAAGTATTTTATTACATTTTGCAACACAAAACATGCCTCAGAAACCTCCCTTCTTTGTTTCTTTGAGCAAATCAAGGACACTGTGACCTAGCCAGGAGATACAGCATGAAAACACAGGAAGCTGAAGAACTTGACCAAACAAAAAACAAAGGGAGGTAAAGTGACTTTGGCTCTGGACTGCAGGCTGGAAAAGGCTTTCAAAAGGGGCAAATGTCAGACACTGCTCTTCTCTTTACACACTTTCTGCATATAGCACTGGTGGAGGGGATCATGTGTAAATGCCAAACCACATAACATGTGACATACATTATGTTTTGACAACTAGATGATTTGTTTGTGAACATTTCCCCTGTGAATTCTGAAGTGTTGAGTGGACCAAAAAGGTCATGGTATTTTTTCCCAGGCCCAGAAGAACACAATCCGGTGGTCACAATCCAGTCCAGTCAATGCGGAGTTGGCCAGACTTAACCCGCTGGGGCATAACAAAGGTGTAATGTTACAGTACATTGTTGTAGTTTACTAATTTGTTTTCATCAGTTTATTTCATCACCTTGTGTATGAATAAAGATTAAGAAGAACACATGCATTGCACTGCATGTTCCCCACCCTAACTAAAGTAATCAAAAAATAGCTGTGCGGGGTTTAGCTGCCCAAAAATGGCTTGCCATTGCACACAAGGCATTTATTAAGGAGGACTGGCGGGTGCTGCGGAGCTTAGTACAACAGTAGAGGGTGGCCTCCCCTTCCCCGGCATCAGTGCACCCCTATGTGTTGCATAGATGGGGCCTCAAGATGATCTGGAGGCCTACCTTGACCGTTTTGAGCACACCGTCGAAGCTCTGAAATGGCCACCGGAAAAATGGCCGGCCGATCTTCTGCCACAACAGCTTCCGGTCGCCAACCTCCAAGACTACTCAGGTGCTGAAGTCCATCTTGCAGCAGGTCGGCTGCAGCCCAGAAGAACATCGCTCAGCGAGGCCTCTGCCCAGCAGGACATCGACGCAGAGGATGTCATCAACCTGGTGGTGCTGGAGCAGTTAGTCTCCCGGTGGTCGAAAGGGACAGCTGAGTGGGTCCGCGATCCAGCTGGCAAAAACTATCTAGCAGCATATCCGGAGGCCGGTGTGCCACACACCCTTTTTAAGACAAATTTTATAATAATAATTAAGATTGGAACATTCATACATCCTTGGAAACTGTTATATTGTCAGATAAAAAAACAAAAAACAAGGATCATAAAATAAATAATATAGTTTTTTAATGGAACAAAATAACTTAATGCGCACAATGAGACAGAATGCAAAGGAGACCTTCAGCCATGCCACTGGAATAGGTCGTTGGGCCAGTGGGTGGCCTCCCCCTTACAGGCGTAAGCCTTATGGTGTGTTAGACATCATGAAGTAAAATTGGGATGAGGGACCTTACACCAATTTGGGACCCTTCTGTTCGGTTTGTTTGGGATCCTGGCTATGTTTCAGAGTCTTATGGACAGAGTCCTTAGACCACACGCTTCATGTGCCACTGCCTATTTGGGGTATCTGCATCTGGGGGACGTTCTGAGATCGCTGCGATGAGTGGGGCTCACAGCAAACCCGAAAAAGAGCTCAATTAGGCAGGTGGTGGTAAGGTATCTGGGGCTCCACTTGAGTCATGTTCAGGTGCGTCCCCAAATTGATAAAACCGCAGCGATTGCGACCTGCCTGAGACCCACAACCAAAAAGGAGAGGAGACAGTTCCTAGGGCTGGCTGGCTATTATTGAAGGTTTGTGCCTAATTATTCGGAAATCACCAGCCCACTGACTGATCTCACTAAAAGGGAGCTCCAGACACGGTCCAGTGAAGGGAGCCGTTCCAACAAGCATTCACACAGGTAAAAGCTGCAATTGGTGGCAGGCCGCTTCTACATTCCCAACTTCTCTCTCCATTTTGCTTTGCAGATGGACACATCGGACAGGGGGCTGGGTGCTGTACTGGCCCAAGTGGTGGAGGGGGAGGAGCGCCCGGTGCTGTACATTAGTCAGAAGCTCTCTATGAGAGAGACGGAGTACAGCACCATAGAGAAGGAGTGCTTGGTCATCAAGTGGGCAGTCCTCACTCTCCGCAACTATTTGTTGGGATGAGCATTCACCCTCTGTTCAGACCATGCCCAACTCAAATGGCTCCACCACATGAATGATGCCAAACCCCAGATCACACATTGGTATCTGGCACTCCAGCCATTTAATTTTGAGGTGGTCAACAGACCGGGGGCGCAGATGGGCGCAACTGGACTGAGTTGGGTGGTGGGGGTATGTGGAAGCAAGGGCATGGTCGAGCGTTCGTCTGGGGAGAGAGAAAGCAGTAAGGGTTTTCACCTGAGATGAATTACTGGTAATTGCTTTTTCTTTGTTCACAGTGAGAGACAAAGGGAATAAAAGGGGCCAGACCTCAGAGTGAGGGGAGAGAGCCCAGCTGAAGCTTCGAGGGTGTTGGAAGCTGCCAGTCCCATGAAATTGAGCATTTTGACTGTTTATATGAAGCTTTACTATTACGCAGTCAAGCGAACATTTTTGTGTGAAGAATAAAATTACCTTTGAGTTGGATTTGCTGTCTCTGCTTCCTCGTTCCTCAAACCCCTTACAATGAAATTGGCACAAAATTAGGGGTACATGACCCCCGCTATGTCTATGGTGGCTGGCCCAAGAGGATAGAGGGAAAAAAAAAACACAAACTAGTTTGTGCTCACACAATTTCACCCTAAAACCTGGCATGATTATCCATTTTAGTGACAAACCTCCAGTCAAATGTTTGAATTAGTGTAGAAACATTAATTTGTGCTGGATTGCAGTATTCATTTCCACAGATCAGATATTCGTGATAATAATCGTGACTATAAAAACTACTTGTCAGGTTGACTACATGTTGTCAGAAAAAAACAGGATAGGCAGCCTCTCCCTATGTTTACAGAGAGAGCTACAGAAAAATACTAATTTAGGGAGGGTTTAGAAACAGCATCTCAGTGCTTGAGGCTGGCACAGACAAAAATCTGCTGCATCACAGAACATCAGTACATGATTGACTCTGACTTCAGCAATGAGGCAGGACCCAGCTCAAAAGAGCTGATGAATGAGGGGTGACACCATTGTCAACAGTGATTCCTCCTCCTAACTTGTGATTATTGTGCATTAAATAGACAATGTGATAATTACACTCCTGAAGATCTGAGCTTTAATGCGGATATAACTTTGACAGTAACTTCTGAAAACGTCAACATATTTTACTCTAAATAATTGCTATTTGTTGATCGACTGCTGAAAATTGATCAGCTAGAATAATGTATAAACCAATAATGCATATAGAATCTTTTCTAAATGCTTCTTTCAATATCTTGCTTTTTTTATTCAACCATAATATAAAACCTTTGGCACAACTTCCACATGAGCAGGAAATATGTTCAAAATCCCATCCTTGCCACAGGCAAATGACAAAGATGTTTTGTATAGGACATTGCTTTGAAGGAATGCAATTCACAGTTCATGCATGACTTTCTATTGAAATGCATCTGTGATCACATCTATAATCATGTGAAATCATGGCTAATGCTTGTGCAGCATGTGTTGATGCCTGATGCTAGAGAAGGCCATGTAAATATTGCAGTTTATAGTATGCAGGACACTGTATTTTGGGATGCCTAACAAGCCCTCTTGTAGTACTGCAGTCAAAGCTCTGCCTGCGCAAAGCAGTGCTGGTTATTTAAAGCAGGAATGTCAGCAGTATTTCACACCTCAGAGGCAGTGAATAAACCTGTAATGGTGAGGATTATTTAAAAAAAATAAGAGGGCAGTTGAGCTTGATTAATGCTTTTTGATTAAAAGCTAAAGATAAAGTCATCACAGAATCTGCTATTTGATCAATGCACTGTTGTCATGGAAAATCAATCTATGCATTTCAGCTGCGCTGTTGAAAGGCAATGAAAGAGAGACTGCTGTTTTCATTCAATGTCAAACAGATGTACTTTACTGGGTTTGATCAGTACAATGTTGTGCACACTGGACGTACATGTCTTGCCTTGGATCTCTGTAGTTTGAACCCTGCTGTGTCATAAACAGTGCTGGGTAGAAACAGATTACATGTAATTTGTATTATGTTATCAGATTACACAAATCAAGGACATGTTAGCAGATTAAATTACATTTGAAAATACTCTGCAGCTACTTTTTCATGGATTACATGATTATATGTGTCTAATTTATTGATCCCTGTAGTGCAGTAAATCTTATTGAGGTGATGTTAGTTTTTGTTTTGTGAATTGCTTTTTAACTCAGTTTAACAAATGGACATTAATGTGCTTTTGTGACAGTTTTCGATGATTCACAAATATAACTGGTCTAATCTGTTATCACACATGGATGGCATTTGTAATAAAAAATTGCCAGAGTAAGAACATTTTAAGTGCCATTTTATTTCACTCAGAAACAGACAAATAGTGTGTAAACACAAAAACCTCTTAGCAATTTTCATATTTTGATCCATTTATGCATTCGCCAACACTGTCAAAATAGTACAATCTTATCCTACTCAAATTAATATGACATACATTTTATCGACAAAACAGTAATCCAAAAGTAATTTGAAAACAATCCGATTATTTTACTTTAAAATGTAATCCAAGAGATTTATGTTACTGACTACAATTTTATTCATGTAATTTGTAATATGTACCAGATAATAACTGAGAAGTAATCTCCCCAGCACTGTTCATTAATTAACTTTCCCAGTAAGGGCCATCATTTGTTGCCAGGGGTTGTTTTTCAGGGGCATTTGTACCTTTAAGATGGCATATTTTATAGGGCATATTTTTCTAACCATATAAAATATACATTATTTCACATCAAACAATTTAATTGATCCATTTATTAAAATATATTTTTAATCTGAATAAGTAAGCTGTTACCATATGAAATATTATCTACATAAATCATTTTATGCAATACTGTGCAAAACTAACCATAGAATATAATATTACAGGGCAATTTGTTAGCAACATTAGACATCATGTGAGTTAAATTAAGAGTTCAAATGAAGTTAAAACCTTTTGTTCAATAAATTAAATATGACCATAAAATGTTTTGTTTTCTGAATTTATTCTATTTGCCTCATTTATAGAGCTTGCAATAAAATATTATAAAAGAATACAGTGAAGTTGTGATGCATTCTCTGAGATAAATGTGTGGTGACACATTGATGAATTAAAAAAAAAATGTAATAATTAGAAATACTTTGACTATTTTAATGATTAAAAACTGAAACTTATTCAAATTTCATCAATGCTAAAACACAAAATTCCATGTGAATAATAATAATAATAAAAAAAAGACTTTCCCTGATTTTAACACTTTTTAAACATTTATTAAGGGGGCTCAAAATAGATAATGCCTGTCAACACTAAAAATTAGGGGAAATAATTAAATAGACACAATAAACAGTATAGAGCTGTTATAGTCTGTTGTAAATCTAAATTATTGCTTTTTACAACATTTTTTCTTTTAAATCATTCAAGAGCAGTGTTTTTCAAAATGTTTTGTCATAAGTACCCCCACAGAACCATCAGTAAGGCTGAAGTACCCCTTCATTGACTGAACCAAAGATGTGTACCAATGCCTAAATAAAATGTAACACTTATCATTAATGTTGATAAGTGTTGGTTTTATTTATTGACATACCTTTATAAATACTCCTTAGGGCTGAGTATAACATTTCCCGTATTGATCAGTTACACCCCGTCTACAACGGTCGTATCATGAGCAATGAAACCTTTACTGTAATCAATGATGCTGTCTACACTAGAAGCACCAATTTCCTCGCACCAAAAGAAAACAGGTAACTAGTTCCATTTTGCACTGCACTTGCTGGCACTACAACTGCCAACAACACGGTTTAGAACGTTTGTGTCGATGCATCCGGTGTTGACCTCCTCAAGCCGTTGCGTCGCATAGCTTCAACAGACGCGATTGGTTTAGTCATTGTGTTTACATATGAAAGATATTCTCTTTCAGCTAATGCTGTTAATAATACAGTGGATCTTCTAACTTGTTACATTACACATTATTAATTTTACAAATTTTATTTTATCACAATGTTTTTCATTATTATAGTCACATTGTAGCTTTTTAGAAATAAAAATTATGTCATGAAATTGCATGTGTATTATATTGCATACATATGTTTTTTTTTACATGTTTATTGTTTACATGCATAATTTGTATTATTTACAAGTCTTTACATGGATGTGTAGAACAAAAGCTTAAAGGTACTGTCTCTTTAAGACTACCTGCAGTTCAGCCATTGAGCACATATTAATGAGATATAACATGCACGTTTCTTTTTTGTTGTTTTTGTAAAACTGTAAAGAACAGAATGGCTTTCAAAAGAGAATATTCATAACAAATGAATTATGTGAATCTCATGTTTGGACACATTACACGGAGCGAGGCAAATCAAACTTTTACTCTCAAAATGCAGTGTAAATATTTCAGTGCCAAACTTCGCATAAAGTAAAAGACTGATTTTTCAAATGAAGGTCTTGATTAATTGGAAAATCGATATTTTGACCCATCCCTAATCCTTATTATTTTTATTTTAAGCCATACATGTGATTTTAGTAGGTTCAATATAGCAAGATTCAATTATTTTCACGGACACCTGGAACCAGCTTACATAGGCCTACCCCGGTTGGGAATTACTGTTCTAAGGGGCAAGTTAAGGTATACACACTTGCTGTCTGTGACCTTGGTTGAAACATGTCAGTTCACCTTTTTTAACAACTCACCACACACAGCAAAGGCACACAGAGAACACCTGTTAACCCAACTTGTCACCTGCCCATCCCACCCCTCAGCTCTACACTATGGGGACCTATTTCCCCCTTGACTGTCAGCTCATCAAACCAGTCTGGACAAAAGCCAGGCCCCACATACAATAGATTTCTGGAATATGCTGGGAAGTTATATTCTTACCCACAATTTAGATTCGTGATGTGATGACCTGTCAACCTAAATCGGCAAACTCTGATAAGGTCTTAGAAATGGCTGCCCTTGACTTCTGTAAAATCTCGATCAAATTTCAGGAGTTGTTTTGTTCACCTGCTCTCACCTTTAGGTGAAGACAGTTGGAGCCCTCTGATCTGAAATGCTGTTGAACTTAGTTGAACTGAAGATTGGCCTGAGGCCTGCCTGTGTGGCCCCTTAAAGGGAGAGTTCACCCAAAAATGAAAATTCTGTTATAATTTACTCACCCCAATGATGTTCTTAACCCATATGACTTTCTATATTTCATGGAACACAAAAGGAGAAGTTAGTCCGAATTTCATTCATTGCATTGTTTGTAACAGACGATGACAGACTAACATTCTGGAAACATCGCCTTTTATGTTCCACAGAATAAAGAAAGTCATACAGGTTTTGGAACAACATGAGGGTGACACATTGTATTTTTTTTTTATTTTTTATATAAATATCCCTTTAACTCTCAAATCTTTGCCCAGAAAGTGTCTGGTGCTAAAACAAATACAGCCCTAAAACGCAGGCTGGTGCACCATTAGACAACAGCAGCTGTGCAGTGAACTCACTAGGATTTACAGAGCAAAACACTAGACCCGACATAGATATGCTGGATGCCATATGTGTTTCAGCGATAGTCTCAACAGTTATCTCATTTTTGCATTCCTTTCTAATGTTATTTTGCTATCTCATGGTTTATTATTTTCTAATGTTATTTTTGTTTTCACCTTATGCGCCATTAATACTAGCATGCAGCCATCTTGAATATGTTGTCTTTGAAGTTCTGGTTTAGCGGTAGCTAGTGGCTGTGTCTTGTTTCAAAGGCTGGTGCTAGGTAGGATGCACACTCTGTATGCAGTGGTATACCGAGCATCCTCAACTTTGAATTAGCTTTGTTTTAGCCCCAGCCTCAGACTGCACACCCACGGACTGCCCACATTCTGTGTACTAACCAGCTGATGTTGAGAGCACGCAAAACTGGAAAATGCTTTCTTGATCAACTCAGCGCACATATGATTGTCTGGTTTGATGGAACATTTGTGAGAAGACGTTTTATAAGTCCGCCTTGAAGCCGAGTTGTGTTCACAAGGTTCCGCGCTGATAGAATGAGCACTTTCGAGGACGAAATAATCACAGAATTTGCCCAAGTTTGCCAGGTTTCTGGCATCAAATCTTTTCATGGAGATTCACGAAGACTCACGCGCTATTATATAAATAATATTTTCTCCATGTCTGCCTTTTATTATGGAATGATACATCTCCATAAACCCTGCACCTAAACAGCCGTAATGACAAAACTGTGACAATGACTCTGATTGTTTGCATTACATGTCAGGCTTTTCCTGTCTAAATGCGCAGTTCATGGCCAACTGAAATGGCTATAGAACCCGGACCTATGACGTAATCACAGTTCTGGCTATGCAAGACTAGCTTTGTTTAAACGAGTCGGTCTTTGTAGGACAAACCGAAACAGATCGTATCATGGTTGCTATGACAGTGTAACGCTAGCCTGCTGGTACGTAGCTGTGCAGTGTGTAAACCTTACTCTCCAGGCCTTAAGAGATGAACTAGTGACTGAGGCTAGAGAACATGGCTTTTATAACCTCCTTGCTAGCATGTCCGACTCCCATACTGTGGATTGCCAGTTTGAATCGAGTAGGACCGGTGACAACAGCACCCATCGCTCTCAATCTTCACGAGTGCTCTGGGTGAGAAGGGAGAACTTTAGGAGAGTTATAACGTTTAGAGAAAAAAGAATATGGATTTTGCGGCTGTACTTTTATGTTTACTTCATACTTTATTTTACTTTATTATAATAATTTTACATATTACATATTTTACTTCCATCTTCTGAGGTAGTTCAACTTGGGAAATAACATATAACAATAACATTTGAATATCAAATTTTCAGGTAAATCTGCTTTAAATTTTTTAAAGAAAAATTGTACGTTTCCATTGAAGCAAAGAATTGTGGGTTGTGAGTGCCAACAAAGGACACACCTCATGCATCCTCCGAATTCCCATGAAAGAAGGCTGCATTCAGAGTGTCCTACTCGCTTTTCTGAAATGAGACAGCCTCGATGACATGCGGCCGACAAATGCGACCTCTGGAGCACACAACCTTTGAAACGAGACACTGCCAGAATGTACTGTATTCGATGAAGGATGCACTTCTCGGCCGGTAAAACAGTATGTTCTTTAGGCAGTATGAATAGATTTTGGACATTCTTTACACAGGGACATGGATTTTGACCTGTGACCCAATTCTATGATCTGCTCTGGTTTTGTGAAACAAGTGCCATTTCAGGCAATCTACGGGAAAGTGTTCATTTCTAAACACATTTGCTTTGAGGGGACTATTGTGTGACTTTAGCATTCTGCACATTCAATATGCATTTTTGCCCACCAAAACTGTACTTGTGATACAGTTCAAAGTGTCAGATACTGAACTGTTATGTTTAGTTTAGTTATTTGACCATTATTAATAAAATGTAAGTATTGATTTATTGTTGTAAACAAACGTTGCAATTTTGCTACACTGGGTCTCTGAGTGTTAAACTGATAGTTCACCCATAAATGAACATTCGCTCATCATTTACTCACCCTCATGGCATCCCAGATTCTTCCTTCTGCTGAACACAAATTAAGATTTTTGGAAGAATATTTCAGCTCTGTAGGTCCTCACAATGCAACTGAATGGGTGCCAAAAATGTGAAGCTACAAAATGCGATTAAATGCGGCTTTAAAGTAATCCATATGACTCCAGTGGTTAATCTGTCTTCTGAAGCAATATGATACAGTAGGTGTGGACAAGAAACATAAATATTTAAGTCAGTTTTTACTAAATTTTCTTCCTGCCCAATAGGTGGTAATATGTACGAAGAAAGCAAATTGTGAAAGATAAAGTGGAGATTGTTAGTAAAAAGGATTTAAATATTGATCTGTTTCTCACCCATATTCAGATAGTTTCTGAATATATGGATTTAACTATAGGAGTCTTATAGATTACTTTTATGTTTTTCTGGAGCTTCAAAAGTCTGGTCACCATTCACTTGCATTGTATGGACCTTCAGTGCTGAAATATTCTTCTAAAAATATTTGGGTTTAGCATAAGAAAGTCATACACATCTGGGATGGCATTATTAGGGTCCATAATAAGAGAAGTTTCCCTTCAAGCAACAGAAAGATTTTAAATTAAAATGTACATAAATTTAAAAGGGAAATTGTATGTTTTAGGTGCAATTGCCACTAGTTCATTTTAAATGGTCCTGCAGTATGAAAAATGCATGTTTAAAAGTAATATTACAAATATTCCATATAGTTTCTTGGTTAAAATTGTCATAAAAAACTGCATAATTATTTAACATGATTCTGTAAAAAATAGTAAGTGATGGAATATAGCAAGTCACACCTCTGGACATATCAACTTCCCAAAAGTATTTTATGTCATCTACTATTTCATTTTGAGTCATGCGATTACAATTTTATATGCAGACACCTGTGAAATAGCACACATTATAACAGCAAAAACAATTAGTTTATTCTCAAATTCAATCCTAGATGTTTAAACATAAAGAGGTAAAATGTAGCCGGACTCAAGTTGTGCTATCTGCAGCTATTCATTTGACCTTCAGATTCTTCTAATGACTTTTAAAGTGGCTCAAATTCCACTCAGGATTTGGCAATAACCTTAAGCTTTAAAACAATTATTGTAGTCCATGGGATAAATGCTCTGGTGCGTAACAAAAACACTGTACTGTATAACTTTATTCATTTAAAAAATGAGCAAATTTGAAATAAATACATGGTAAATACATTTGTATTCAGTCATTAAAGAACATAAAACAATAGCATGAACACTGGAGTGATTCAGGTTCACAGATGAGATAAATACAATTGAAGCCACTGCATGAGTCCAATAAAAATCAGATAACATAATCCAACCCTCCTGGCAGTGACCAATGATAAGGCAGAAATCAACAGAAGCCAAGCTAGAAGGCAAGAATGACCAAAGAACCTTGAAGATTAGTTCATAATGCTATCACAAGACAGAGCATGAGTCGTAAAATAAATAAATCTTTAATTGTTTGTTTTGTCTAATACTGCTGCCTACCAGTCTGTCAAACATGACAACATTCACTGACACATAAAAATAATTTACAACAATCACTTTAGCAATATTCCCTTCATGCCCAAGAGAGGCAGTACAGAAAGGATTGTCAATGACTACCAAACTATCCTCAACAAAACTGCAATGTTTCAGCTCAGGAACAAACATCTAATTCTCAAATGTATTAACAGCTACCTTAACCAGAAATGGAATACATGCTTTGTGTTCGGTAACTTTTCACACAGAAGCTTTTATTAACTGGGGGCTCTTGTAACACGAGAGACAGAGTGCTGTTTCTTTAAGAATGCAGGGCTTGTTTGACAGACTGTTTACTCAGCTATTTTAGCTGAGACCAAGCCCCTTACTGACCTACTTACACCACCATTTAAATAGGGGTGCATGGGACATAAAACCAGGCTCATGTTAAAGATAAAATCCTTAACATTTTAGTTTTAATTTCATATGTCAGCAATATGCAGTTAAAATTAATTCTATGATCATCATTCTATATTATTCATTTAGTCCAACTATTCTAATACAACATTAAATGTTTGGTCCTTCACTCAGACAAAGCAGTCAACAATGATGAGTCCAAATGACTACAAACAGCTTAACTGGATTCCTCATAGAATCCTGGTTCACCAAAAAAATACAACACAGTTCACACAATCCACAATGCAACACAATCATTTTGATTGGCTACTTCTGAAACTTTACATCTAGAGCTTACATATTTATTGCTGTGCGTAACCCGCATGCTTACCTGATATGGTTAACACATTTTAAAATGTCTTTCACCAAACACATACTGAGAACTTGGGTTATCATATCAGTTCATGAGAGGTTGAACTGAACTGACCAAAGGACGTTGAATTGGGATACTGAATTGCAATTCAAAGAAATTCAACACAGGCAATAATGGCATTCTGGGGAAAGATAATTTACATAAAGAATTTAAAAAAATGGATACATAAAAATTTACATTTATTATTAAAAAATAACACTTATGGCAGTTACTTGAATTTCTTTAAATTACATTTTAATTAAAAAATTCAAGTTCAAATTAAAATTCTCCATCCTGTTTGCAACCTCAATGCAAATTCATTTCTTAATTGTGCGGAACCCTAATATCTACAGAGCAACTTGGTCTTTATTGCTACAGTTTTGCTAAATGATTTTACTGTGGCTCATTGTACATATCAAGGCAGGTTCCTAGTGAAATGATAAACAGCTACTTTCACCCTGTTCCTCACACAATGCTATCTTATGACATCAACACATTTTACTATAGTGCATGACTTGATAGGCGATACATTTTAATGTTTGCATTACATGAACAACTACATTTACACGTTTGTTCAGCGATGTAAAGTAGCAGAGAATGAGTCCTGAAGAGCATGTGACTCAACACGATGGCCAAAAGTGTCATAGAAGCACCACAAATTGACATGGTTGCTTAAGCATTTCTTCTTTCATGTCACATTTGCTTTTTATAACACTATCATCTAGGTTTAAGTTAATGGTTTAGATTTTGTTGATTTAAAACTTAATACGAGCATAAACCTTCAAAACCTGTTTGGGGAAAACTCGCTTTTAGCGCCACTCAGTAGACATTTCACTTCAGAACTGCTGCAATACGCATAAGGAGCCACTTAATATAATTTTCATGAAATCAGCCTGATGTTGAGACAACTGTAATCTACTCCAATCCAAAGCCTTCTGCATTTGAAATGGCAATTGTTAACTTTTGCCTTAGTTCTTTCTTGCTCTTGTACGGAGGTAGACAGATCTGGTTGAAGCATGTGTGCGACACTGGCAGCCTGTAAAGACAACACAGAAAAAGTGATTAATCTGAAGACAACAGAAAATAAACATGCTCACAGAGGCTAATGAAAATACTCATGCATGCACACTCATTTTGTTTGAATCATCCAGGTTGATGATTACCAGTCAGTGGATACATCAATCTTGGAGATCTTGAAGTTAAGGTCAGCCATTCCTCCCACAGGAACACGGTCACTTCCTGTTGTAAAGTGGAGAAGTTTCTTCTGTAATTCCAAAGGAAAGGCAAGGACCACATCCCAGAAGGCCCTGCAATGCCAGACAATACAATAACACTCCCACTGATTGTATTCATATGAGAGTAGGACCATTAAATATTGTAAACAGAACATGTACCGGATGGTGGGGTCAGTCTTGCTGTAGCCCTCATACTGTACCACTCGCTGCAGAGAGCTCATGTCTAGATTAGGACTTCCACAAACCAGGATCTCAACCTCCTCTGGCCTCAAGAGCTACAGTGAAATGACAAAGATGAATGAGTCCTTACAGTGCCGCCATGGTTGTAAGATAAAGTGCTGCCATGGTTGTTAGATGCATAAAAAAAAATAAAAAAACATTATACAGAAGCAGCAGTCAGATCTGCATATTAAAATATAATGACTTAAAGGGACAGTTCACCTAATATTACAATTCTGTCATTATATACTCACTCCCATGCCATTCCAAACCAGTATGACTTTTTTTCCTTGATTCAATACAAAGGTGAGTCGAATCAGACCCATTCTTTCAGAACTGCCTAGGATTTAGGATGGATGTCAAGATTTTTAGTGAATAATAACTAAAATTTCAGTCTGTTCCCCACACAAAGTCATATGGCTTCAGAGGACTTGGTATATGGCACAAAAATGGATATGGACTACTTTCTACTTTGTGTGTGTGTGCTTTTGAACTCTTTTTGAGACTTTAAAAGCTCCAGTCCCTATTCATTGTAATAGCACGGAAAAGAGCAACCAGTACATTCCTCAAAATGTCTTTTTTTCTGCATAGGAAAAGTTCCGAATGAAAAGTGAGTGAGTAAATAATGATATACAATATTTTTGGGAGAACTATCCCTTTAATGCATTAAATGAAATTATGAGTGTTTTGCAGTAAATATTGTCTGTTTTGCATTTGTGCTTGTCAGGTTTTATATTACCACACATTTCTGATTCCTTATTTAAAATGGACTCCATTGTTTGTTTGTGTGCACCTGCCATCAGCACTTTTAAGCTCAAGCTACCATCTTATCAAAATCAAAAATTTGCCACACCCCCTGAGTGCCACACGTACACCTACACCTACGCTTTGCAGTATGTAGAGAAAGAGACAGACAGTGTGTGTGACAGTCAGAAAGAAAAAGATAGGTCTATAAGCCTGCCAAATAGGTAGTTATGAACCAAACTGACCTGCCACGTGCTTCCTTTGCCCTAACACCCCACCTGCCCCTCCCTGTTTTACACCACACCAGAAACAGTGAGTGAGATATTGTCGTTACCAAGCCTCTCACATAAGCAGCCAGGGACACAGTCAAATGTTGCATAACCACCAAAGACAGGGAGGAGGATCTAAAATTGATCCTGACCACTGGAATCCAGCCGTATTTATCTCTTTTCACCACCATGGCACCATTTAATCAACATGACGAATGACTCAGAGCCTGAAAGTTCCTTAAAATGGTCAGATGAAAATCACTGCCGTTCTTTTTTCTTCACATGTATTTTGATTAAGAGAGCAGTCTTAGATATCACCATATTGGGAAGTGAAAATCAAGACTGGATCATCAGGGAGACAAACAGAATTCCAATTTTAGATATTTCCTGGTGTATGGCGAGCAGCATTAAACAATGATCACAATCACACTGACCATTCTTTCAACCATGTCAGGTTTCTACTGTAATTCTTATAAAGTTTTGTAAGAAAAAAAAAAAAACAAGATTAGTAATTGTGGTTGCTTATGTGGACTATTACAGTAACACAATTTGAAATACTGTATACACCCTTAGCCTGTGCTAAAAAAACACAGGAATGTTAATCAAGAACCATTAAAAAACTAAACTGCAAACAGCAAGGTATTTCAACTAATGTCAAGATATGTAAAAAGTAACATTAAAGTTCTTCAACTTCTGTCTTCTGCTGATACTGAACTGTGTATATTTTGTTTTTCAAAATCACAATAGTAAAATTTTCCCCAACGTTAAAGCAATAAAACAGTGAAGTTTGGCATTAAAGGAATAGTTCACCCAAAAATGAAAATTCTGCCATTATTTACTCACCCCCATGTGGTTCCAAACACAAATGCTCTTATTTTTTTCCAGGGAACACAAAAATATAAATTTTGAAAAATCTCTATGCAGGTCTTTTCCACATAACGACAGTTGCGTCGGTATGCAGCAGCGGTAAAGTCCATAAAAGTAATCCATATACTGTAACTATTGCACTATATTTCAAGTCTTCTAAAGCCATTCAGAGGATCTTTTTTGTTTTTTGTGATATTTGGAACTTCACAGACATCGCCACTATGAACTTCTGTTGTAGTGAAAAGACCTGCATGAAGATTCTTCACTTCTTTTGTGTTTCAATGAAAAATAGCATGACCCAACCTGAGGCTAAGTAAATAATGACAGAATTTTCCCTTTTGAGTGAACTAATTCCTTAAAAAGATAAGATTCATTAAGTCCCATAAACTATGTTATTTGACTCAGCTTTGTCTGTGTTTAAACAATGGATGAGGATGTAAAGTGACATACTCATCATGAGCTGTGCAAAGTCTGCAAGACAACAATATCTTTATTTAGAATCTAATTGTCATGCTAAGCAGAGCAAGAGACTTGCAATTTTCTGAGGACCTCTATGTATTAAATCTCGGCGTTTTCTCCTAGTCAGTAGCTGAAGAGCCTCGTTATGGCATGGATTTTGAACAAAGAAGGCCCAGTTACAAGGCAGCCTGCCAACAGAGGGGGAAGGGACAGACTATACACAAATGCAGCCTTCACAAACACAAACAAAACGGCCCACAGACCCTGCCCTTTCCCTTGCCTGTGAAACTCTCTCTGTCCGAAAGTTACTTTAGGGCTGCAACTGTTAGAAATTGTCGAGCTGTTTACTTGCTGTTTACACTGATTTTCTACTCACTTGCTTCCAAAATGCTTAGACAAACATCACTATTACAATCTGTCATACTTGTTACATTTCTCAGACAAAACATTGACCAGTATTAACACACCTGCTCCCCATTCACACCTGAGACCTTGTAACACTAACGAGTCACATGACACTGGAGAGGGAAAATGGCGAATTGGTCCCGATTTGGACATTTTCACTTAGGGGTGTACTCACTTTTGTTGCCAGCGGTTTAGACATTAATGGCTGTGTGTTGAGTTATTTTGAGGGGACAGCAAATTTACACTGTTATACAAGCTGTACACTAACTACTTTACATTGTAGCAAAGTGTCATTTCTTCAGTGTTGTCACATGAAAAGTTATAATCAAATATTTACAAAACTGTGAGGGGTGTACTCACTTATGTGAGATACTGTATGTTCTGTTTAAAGTATGTTTGAAATTAGGAAACTAACGGGATAATAATGAGCTCATATAAGTAAAAATGCTCTTCAACTTTTAAACAGGGGGAGAGAAAATTTCCTGTCGCTTTTGTTGTTGACGTCAACAACAAAAATAATGTCACTTGATGCATGTCCTTGTACTTGAAAACCATGAACAAAACTATGCAACATAAAAGGAAATGCGACCCAGGATACATTAAATACAGGTTACGGTTTTACTATGGTGGGTCGCCGCTTGATGTCCAATGTACTTTAAAGCTCACACAGTTGATGCTATTTTTCTATTTAGTAGTTCATTTAACATGCTATGCTAACATGTAAACTAACATTAGTTATATAACATGTTATAGTTACATGCTATTTTTAACATGTTTATAATTTGGTTTATTATTATAATTCTGTAAACTTTTTATTTATTTATTTATTTTATATATTTTCAAAAGGGAGAATTTTGAATTATAATAAAAGTTTAAATTATAATAAAACATTTTCTCAGCAAAAACCTTCTGTTTTCACTCCTTTAAGGATCATTGTAACTGATAATAATAATCGTGTAATACCGTATACCATAATACCTTGAAACCATGATATTTTCTGAGACGGTTATCGTACCGTGATAATCTCACACCGTTTTAACTCTATTTGCAGTTTATGTTATGTTTGAGTTCAGTTTGTTATTTAAGTTTTACTTTGACTGTTCAGATGGTTCCCGCCTCCTCCTTGCCCATCGTAAGTCAAGTCAAGTCAAGTCAAGTCAAGTGGTTTTTATTGTCGTTTCAACCATATACAGTTAGTACAGTACACAGCAAAACGAGACAACGTTCCTCCAGGACCATGGTGCTACATAAAAACAACAAAGAACCAACATAGGACCACATGAGACTACACACAAATAAAATACCTATAAACTACCTATATATACCTATATAAGTGTACGCAAACATGTGCAAAAGTACAGGACAGTACAACAAATTACTGACAATGAACAGGACAATAGACAGTGCCGACCAGTACTCAGTAGTGCAAAAAGATGACAGTTTCTAAAAATGTAAACATAACATACTATGAGATAATATTCTATGCACATAGCAGTTATTGAGGTAGCAGACAGTTATAAAGTGACAGTAATTAAAGTGCAACTCAGGACACGTGTGTGTCAAACCAGTCTCTGAGTATTGAGGAGTCTGATGGCTTGGGGAAGAAGCTGTTACACAGTCTGGCCGTGAGGGCCCGAATGCTTCGGTACCTCTTGCCAGACGGGAGGAGGGTAAAGAGTTTGTGTGAGGGGTGTGTGGGGTCAGTCCACAATGCTGGTTGCTTCTATGGATACAGTGTTTTTTGTAAATGTCTTTGATGGAGGGAAGAGAGACCCCAATGATCTTCTCAGCTGTCCTCACTATCCTCTGCAGGGCTTTGCGGTCCGAAACGGTGCAAGTCCCAAACCAGGCAGTGATGCAGCTGCTCAGGATGCTCTCAATAGTCCCTCTATAGAATGTAGTGAGGATGGGGGTTGGGAGATGTGCTTTCCTCAGCCTTTGAAGAAAGTAGAGACGCTGCTGGGCTTTCTTGGTGATAGAGCTGGTGTTGAGGGACCAGGTGAGGTTCTCACCAAGTGAACACCAAGGAATTTGGTGCTTTTGACGATCTCCACAGAGGAGCCGTCGATGTTCAGCGGAGTGTGTTCACCTTGTGCTCTCCTAAAGTCAACAACCATCTCTTTTGTTTTGTTGACATTCAGGGACAGGTTGTTGGCTCTACACCAGTTCGTCAGCCGCTGCACCTCCTCTCTGTATGCTGACTCGTTGTTCTTGCTGATGAGACCCACCACGGTCGTGTCATCGGCGAACTTGATGATGTGATTCGAGCTGTGCATTGCTGCACAGTCGTGAGTCAGCAGAGTGAACAGCAGTGGACTGAGCACACAGCCGTGGGGGGCCCCAGTGCTCAGTGTGGTGGTGGTGGAGATGCTGTTCCCGATCCGGACTGACTGAGGTCTCCCAGTCAGGAAGTCCAGGATCCAGTTGCAGAGGGAGGTGTCCAGGCCCAGCAGGTTCAGCTTTCCAATCAGGTGCTGGGGAATGACTGTGTTGAATGCTGAGCTGAAATCTATGAACAGCATTCGAACGTATGAGTCCTTATTGTCTAGGTGGGTGAGGGCCAGATGGAGGGTTGTGGTGATGGCATCGTCCGTTGAACAGTTTGAACGATACGCAAACTGCAGTGGGTCTAGTGAGGGGGGCAGCTGGGTCTTAATCTGCCTCATGACGAGCCTCTCGAAGCACTTCATGATGATGGGTGTAAGTGCGACGGGACGGTAGTCGTTGAGGCAGGACACTGAAGACTTCTTTGGCATGGGGATGATGGTGGTAAGAACTTCATTACACTGGTGCCGAAACCGAAAAAGAGGAAGACCACGCTGTCGCTGCAATTCGCCTGAGGGCGGAGGAGCAGTTGCCAGTTGCCAGGAGACAGAGGGCCCGCTGCAGTCTGCTGAGTTGCGGAGGAACCGCTGCTGTCTGCCACGAGGCACTCTCTGTCTCTCCCCCTTGCACTTTCCCTCGCCCCTCACCCTCCTCCTTGTCACAGACCCTTTACGGTGCTCTTTTTAAGCTTTGAAATGAGTAATTAACAACAGCCATTCTATTAAATTAAGTTTTAATTCATTTTAAAATATATTTAAAATCCCATAGACTTCCATTGAAAAGGGCAACAGCCTAGCAACCATCCAGTATACTCTAGCAACTGCTTGCCAACAGCCTTACAAATTGGCAACTCCCTTGCAACCAACCAGTTCAATGAAGATTTTGTCATTGCGAGTGGATCAAAAACTATAACTCACCATCAGGGCATTGGAGGCACATACACTGTGAAAACCATGATAAAAAGCTGCAAACTGCCTGTAGATGGACTTATTCAGCAGGAAATCAATGTAGAGCTGAACGTATTCTGTGCAGGGACAAACAGATTGATCTTTCAGAAGTGAGAATAAGACAATGAGGCAATTCATGTTGAATAGGAAAGTCCAGTCATGCACATAACTTTATTTTAACTGTGACTCATGCTCACCTTTTCTGTTTAGGTTGGTAACAGGAATCTTGTCACCTCCTGGTTTCAGGTTATATGACTTGACCACTCCAAGTTCTTCCTGAAAAACCTAGAAGCAAAACTCCCAGAAATGACCTCAGCTTCCACCCTCTGCAAGATTTATCTTCTAGTTCAATCAGACAAACCTTATTTACAAGATAATATAGAATGAGCGAGAAATCTATAAGGGCAAACACTGTATAGGTCAAGTTGAGTGTAGAAGGTAGTCTGAGAACGCCACACACCTGAAAGGTGGTAAAGAAGTCCTCTTCAACATTTTCTTCATAACTAAGGAGCTCCCCAAGTCCATGAGCAAGGTCCTGAAAAGTACACAGAAGTGTTATCATTTGACAGCTATTTCTAGCTTTGTTTATACTGCATAATATACATTTCTAATTAGGGCAACACTTTTGAATGATTTTGAACAAAGAAACTTTATAATGTAAAAATTTAAGTCATATTTTAGATCCTGCACAATTTCTAGACCACTAATTAACCCAAATTAAAGTGAATGTTTAACAAATTATGTGGCTGTGCAACATAATTAGTAATAAAAAAAAATATCTAAATTAGAAATATGAAAATAGAAGCATTTTTACTTGTGGCCTCAGACTTTTCAACCCCAATCCCTCAAGTAGGTTTCTAGTGTCCCAAGATATGTAAATAAACATCTACTGACTTACCACTGTTTTATGATATAGGGCTGCACTTTACAGACAGCATTTCATTTTAGTGCAAATATTTGTGCTTCTGCTGAAATAATAGCAGATGAGATTTGAAAGAAATGTCTGTGCTGTTTGACGCAGGTTGTGGAAACCTTGATTTTTTCTTTTTATAAATTTAAGAAAGTAGCTTAGAGCTACCACATCCACATTACCTTTGGAAAAAGTTTGAAACAAGAAATCTAAAAATGTCCAGAGGCTGTTATGTAAGTTTAGAGGAAGCCAAAGACTGTTAGAACAGAATATTTGGCTCATTAAAATCAGAATCTACAGTAACACGACAACGAAGGGAAATAAACAACAAAGCTGATCTTAACAAGATGAAGACTTATTTCAAAGATACGCTCAACCTAATGAACATTATATTTCAGCATACATATAGTCTTTCTTATGGCAGAGTTCCTGCAGAGGTAATAGCTAATATTGGGCGCCCTCTGCTGAAAAGATTTTGGAATATGCACATAAGGAAGAGTTCAACAAAAAATTAAAATTCTTTCATCATTTACTCACCCTCATAACATCCCAGATATGCATGACTTACTTTCTCCTGTAGAACACAAACAAAGATGTTTAGAAGAACATTTTAGCTCTATAAGTCCATACAATGCAAATTAATGTGTTTTCAAAATGCACATAAAGGTAATCCATAAGACTCCAGTGGTTAAATCTATATATTCAGAAGTGATATGATAAGTGTGGGTGAGAAACAGATCAATATTTAAGTATGTATACATTTTTTGTATAAATTCTCCTCCCTGCTCAGTATGTGGCGATATGCACAAAAAATGTTAATCGGCAAAAACTGAAGAAAGCAAATGTGGAGATTTATAGTAAAAAAGGACTTAAATATTGATCTGTTTCTCACCCACACCTATCGTAACACTTCACAAGATATACTGTAGATTTAACAACTGGAGTCATCTGGATGACTTTTATGCTGCTTTTATGTCCTTTTGACATAATTTGTTTTTGTTTTTTTATTTTTGGTGCCCATTCATGGACCTACAGATCTGAAATATTCTTCAAAAAATCTTTGTTTGTGTTCATCAGAAGAAAAAAAAAAATCATACACATCTGGGATGGCATGAGGGTGAGTAAATGATGAAAGAATTTAAATTTGGGGGTGAACTATCCCTTTAAGTATGCAAAATAAAACTTAAATGAGCAAATAAATAAATTACACCTGCATTCATCATTACATTTTTTACAGTTAAAAATGTATCTTTATCTGTGATCTTTCTAAGCTTAATAAAATTGCACAAAAAAAAAAATTATTGTTTTGGACATAAAGACAGATTTAGTGATGTGTAGTTTCACAGTCCACAAACAAAAAACAATTAATTTAATGTCGTTTATTTTCATCATTTGGCTGGACAGGAAAAGAACACAGATTTGGTCGATTAACACAAAATTAACTATTTACATTTTGAACTGTTCTATACAGAAAAGTTTCAAAACAAAAAGTTTAAGAAAATTACATTATCTAATGCCAAAAACACATGTCCATTTGTCCCCTATTCATTCATGATTAAACAAGAGGAAAAATGGGGTTTAAAAAATAAAACTTAATTTGAGATATACAGTATATATTCTACAGAGCCCTTTACAGGACAGGGCTGGATTTTGTTTTTCTGAAATATTTTTGTGTTCCACTACAATAGTTTGCATTTCCTTGAAAAAAATTTACCATGGTTTCACTACAGTAACCATACTTTAACCATTATGTTTGTATTGAAACCATGGATGAGAACTATGGTAATAAAAATTATAATTGTGTGGTTATTATGGTTTTACTATACAAATACCATAGTTTACATGTGTATTACTATAGTAATATTGTAGACTGTAGTAACCTGGAAGACATCATGGTTTTACTATAATAATAATGTAGTAACTATGAAAATTAAGTTATGTAACTATGGTTTTAATACAGTAAACATTATCCATATAGTAACCATGGCTTTAAAATCGATTAACCATGGTTAATCTTGTGGTTACTATGGTTTCACTACGAATATCAAGTTTAAAGTATGGTTGTAAAACCATGGTAAATTTATTGCGAGGGAACGCTAAACATATTGTGAGAGAACGCAAACTACTGTAAGGGAACGCAAAACTTATTGCGAGGGAACACAAACTACTGCGAGGGAATGAAAACTTTTGCAGAGGGAACATAAAATGTATTGCGAGAGAACGCTAAACCTATTGCGAGAGAATGCAAACTATTGCAAGGGAGTGCAAACTATTGCGAGGGAACGAAAACCTTTTTCCAAGGGAAAGTAAAACATACTGCGAGGGAACAAAAACTATTGCGAGGAAACACAAACTTCACAGAGGGAACGTAAAATACATTGCGAGGAAGCGCAAACTATGGCGAGGGAATGCAAAACTTATTACGAGGGAACGCAAAACTTATTGTGAGGGAATGCAAACTATTCCAAGTGAATTAAAAACTTTTTCCGATGGAACGTAAAACGTATTGCGAGGGAACACAAACTATTGCAAGGGAACGCAAAACTTAATGCGACGGAACGCAAACTTATTGTGAGGGAATGCAAACTATTGCGACGTAACAAAAACTTTATTGCGAAGGAACGCAAAACTTATTATGAGGAAATGCCAAACTATAGCAAAGGAACTCAAAACATTGTGAGAGAATGTAAAACTATCGCAAGAGAACCCAAAAGGTAAGGGAACTCAAAACTATAGCAAAGGAACACAAAACATTGTGAGAGAATGTAAAACTATCGCAAGAGAACACAAAAGGTAAGGGAACTCAAAACTATAGCAAAGGAACACAAAACATTGTGAGAGAATGCAAAACTATTGCAAGGGAACACAAAAGCTGAGGGAACTCAAAACTATAGCAAGGGAATGCAAAACATTAAGAGGGAACGCAAAACATTAATGGGAACTCTAAACTATTGCAAGGGAACATAAAAGGTGACGGAACGCTAAACTATTGCAAGGGAACACAAACTATTGTGAGGGAACAAAACATTTATTCTGAGGGAAATAAAACAATAAGCTTATGACTGTAACCACTGTTCCCTGAAAGGAGGGAATAAAATGCTGCATCACTGCTGATGCAAGGAGATAACCCCTAGTGTCAGCAATGACGCAGTATTGAAATGACTTATTGTAAGGGAACTTATTGTAAGGGAACGCAAAACTATTGAGAGGGAAAGCAAACTATTGTGTGGAAAAGAAAACTATTACTAGGGAACGCAAAACTTATTGCGGGGAAATGCAAAACATATTGTGAGAGAACGCAAACTACTGTAAGGGAACGCAAACTACTGTAAGGGAACGCAAAACTTATTGCGAGGAAACGCAAAACATATTGTAAGAGAGCGCAAACTACTGTAAGGGAACGCAAAACTTATTGCGAGGAAACGCAAAACATATTGTAAGAGAGCGCAAACTACTGTAAGGGAATGCAAAACTTATTGCGAGGGAATGCAAACTATTGCAAGGGAATTAAAAACTTTTTCCTATGGAACGTAAAACGTATTGCGAGGGAACGCAAACTATTGCAGAGAGAACATAAAATGTATTGCGAGGGAATGCAAAACTTATTACGAGGGAAAATAAAAATTATTAATAAAATAATTTTTTTTTAATTCTGCCCAGTCCTCTAAGGGGTCTGTAATATTTTTTGGAAAACAAGTATTTTTATTTTATTCAACCTTGCTTACTGATTTAAAAATGCAGTGTATGAGCGTAATGTGTTACCAAATGACAGCTGTTGGTTTGCCCATCAAATGTATCTGTGATTGACAAAAGGATAGTCGTGCAGATGTAAGAAAGCTGATGGAATATTACACCATGTAGTGCGTCACAGCTTGTGTACATACGGGCATTATCTGCTGGAGGTCGTCCAAGGTGAGGGTCGCCATGCCGACGGGAGTGTCAAGGTCACACGGCACAATGGGCGGGGTCAGCAGCTTCTTGTAGACGCAGGGGGGAAAACGAATGTCCAGTGTGATGCTGTTGTACACAGCCAAGCCCATGAGCTGACAGAGGAGTTAAGTGTACACAGCTGTGGAGATTCACTGAGTCTATACACAGACCTAACACACATCTCCAACCTGTTACACAACGACCGTGTTCAAAACTGAAGCCAGCTGCCTTGTTGCCCAGACAGTCAATGACTTCACAGGCTTTGTTTATGTATGAAGGCATCTTTAAAAAAAATATATCAAAGAGACTTCCAAGGCATCATATCATTACATATACTGAAGTTTACTTCTTTAAACTTCCATTTGATTTATGGCCAACAAAGCCCACCAAACAAGCTCTGCAGCATCCGCCCACTCCCATGAAGAACTGTGAACAACGCAATAGAGTTGGTCTCCCTATATTCTCAAACTACTTATTTATTTGCATGTACGTATCTCAATATCTTGCAATAAGCTAAAAATATATTGTTTACAGTATAGACTATTAAACAACAACTTAAAATCTGCTGTTTTATATTTTCTATAGTTTTTAATTTGATTAAATCAAATACTTTTTTGCCTCAAATCAAAGTTTGTAATGTTGTGATTCAACTCAGAGCTGGTTGGTTTGGTTCATGGCTTAGAACTCTTTTATGAAGGATTTTATACGATTCCTGAAGAAAAAATTATGTGAAAAATACTTCCAGAACCAAGAAGGATGAAAGAGTGGGCGGGCACTGTTGCGGTCTATAGCATGTGACAAATCATGATTCTGTGACATAAACAGAATTGACATAAGCACTATTTTAAAAAGAGAGACCTTCGATATGTCCTGCACCAATGTCCGGTTTCAATAGAAAATATATCAACACAGGAAGGAAAACTGTGCTTGGGGTCTTTAATGTCCTTCTAATTTGATATTTGCTAGTATTGCAACCTGTCACCTATAGTAGCACTCCAAGATGCATGGAAGAACACCCAACAGGTGTACAATACATTTAGAGGAAAATGTGAAAAGCCCTGCTCTTAAGTGGTTTCAGCTGTAACAGACAACTTAGCACAATGTGCTCTCCATATGTGTAGTGAGGGCGATGGAAAAAGTCCTCCGCACAGGAGAGAGAGCGAGAGAGAGAGGAGGTAGAGCAGACAGTTTCCATGAGGACTGCAGCAATGAGACAACACAAACCGGGCCCAGACTGTTCCTAATCAGACAAAACAAAAGAATCTTTATTTCATAACTTTCACTGATGTGACACAGCACTTATTTGCAGCACAGCTGGAAAGAAGGGGAGAGTAGAGTGCTCAGGCACAGAGCTCTCAGTGTTCAAGGCAAAGGGCATACACAGTGGCCAAGTGCTGGACTGGCAGCCATATGCATTGAGAAGACAGAGCCAGAGGGGACAATTAGTGGGGTAACGGCAGGACATGGCAGGTTTTGGCTGCCACCGTGTCTCTCCCCACACATCCCAGAGAGCATTGTATAAAGCAGTTCACAGCTGGCATGTAGTGGTTTATCGTTAACAAAAACAAAAATGAAAATATTTTCCTTAACTGAAATACTTAAAAAATGTATTTAATAGGAAAAACGTCTAGGTTACGGATGTAACCTCCTTTCCCTGATGGAGGGAACGAGACGTTGTGTCGAAGAAGCAACTCTAGAGGTCTCTCTTGAGCGCCTTTGGCATCTCTGATCTATGAGAAAAGGCCAATGAGAAATTCTCAGACAGAATTTGCATGTCCTGCCCCCGGACATACAGGTATAAAGGAGGGGAAATGCATCTGTTTCATTCAGGATTTTTCTGAGAAGCCGAAAAAGGTTCGGCCGCAACAGTGGCTCGGATCAGCAACGTGGCCAGGAGGACACAACGTCTCGTTTCCTCCATCAGGGAATGGAGGTTACATCCGTAACCTAGACGTTCCCCGTCTGTCGCTCACTTCGACGTTGTGTCGAAGAAGCGACACTAGGGGTCCAATTTAAATCACGCCATGCACTGAGCCGTGTAAGTGTACTGCTGACACAGGAGCGGGCAGGTAATTTACGTGCCAAAGTGACCAGCTGTGTCAGACTGCACGTACCCTTCCCCCGCGCCCCAAAAAATCATCAGAGACTTCTGGTTCTTTACCCCCGACAGGGAGGAACAAGGAGATGTGCCAAGCATGGGAGCAGGCCATGCCAGCTGCGCCTTTTCTCTCTCTATGTTTCTCGCATAGAGTTAAAGCATCTGGGGCCATCTTAACTCTATCATACGCATCGGGGAAGGCGATCTTACCCAGTTCCTACTCTTTCAGTGGGAAAAGGCCCTGCGTAGACCACACCTGCCCAGACTGGGGGAGGTAAAGAGTGGTGAAATACATCACATGGGCTTTTAGGTCACATGTGGAGAATGGCACGGTGGTAGATGCATATGAGACCGCCTCAGCACTAGCTCCAGACTCGAGTCCCGAGACGAGCATGGCGCCGCGGCACGTTCACCCCCGCCTGCCGCCAAACGTTCAAACCCTGGACAGACCTCTGCTTTCTGCAGACGGGAGTCCCCTTGCAGCAGCTGTCCTGACGCGTCCTGGTCACTACCGATGCCTCCAAATTGGGCTGGGGCGCCGTGTGCAATGGGCACGCGGCTGCGGGCCATTGGAAAGGGGCCCCGCTGCGCTGACACATCAACTGCCTTGAGTTGTTGGCTGTATTTTTGCCTTGTGGAGGTTTCTCCCGCTAGTTCAGGGCAAACACGTCTTGATTCAATCAGACAGCACCACCACGGTAGCGTACATAAATCGCCAAGGTGGCGTACGCTCCCGCCCCTCTTTTTGTTTAATCGGGTACGAAATTAAATTAGAGCTTCTGTCAGATAACTGTTCTGTTAAGTACTGCGTGAGGGTTTACAAAACAGGCACGTGAAGAACTCTGCTTATCGTCTTTAGTTAGGGAATAAACTAAAATCCCATGAAGCATTGCGAATGACAATCAAAATACTGTATAAACAATGGCAAATATAAAAGTTTAATATAAGTATATAAACAATATATAAAAATGTTATAGAAAGATCTTCAGATTTACACAAATGTACACAAGTAGTTGGACAGTTTAGGAATACCGAATCTATTGCATCATTCACAGTGCATCATGGAAGAGAGTGGTCACTGCAGAGCTGTTTTGTCTCACTTCTCTGATTGGTGGAACTTTTCTCTACAGCAGCATGGGTAGTGTAGATCCAAACCAGGAATTCTGCTATTAAATATGATTTTTGTGTTATTAAGTTACATTTTAAGCAGACTGGTGGCTTTAACAGAAGAATATACCATCGATTAACAACCTTGGAGCTCATGGTAGGTCAGTTTTTTAAGTTTTATAAGTTATCATTAAGAATCCATTTGCCTATGGAGAAAATTAATGGGATTGTTACTTCCGAAAACTATAACAACCCTGCTGACACGTGCCCACTCACACCACCAAGTCTTGCACACCCTTATAAAAGTGACTCTCAAAACAACAACTACATCTTTGCATCTTTCATTAGTGTCATATTGCATTTTAAGCCTGCGTACTTGGAATTTGCAAATTACATAGTATGAAAAAATAGCTCATGCTCCAATTTTGCATCATCAGCGATACAAATAGCACAGATTGGTAGCAGAAAATCCATTTCTCACCACTGTATAGAAACAGGAGGACGAGAATGAACCAAATGGGAACTGAATATATATTTATGAGCTATTTTAAGTTCGTCACACCCACACGTGACCACCTATACTGTAAAACATGCAGGCAAATGAAAGGATACGGCTCCAACCAATCGAAACTCAGAGTAGTTGTCACATTTCAAGCTGCTGAACCAATGACACTGGGACTCCTTTACATATGTGAACATGCCTGTAAATGACAAATAGACAATAACATTTAATGAGACAACACATACAGTCAGTAAAATCAATGCAACATCAGTGGTTAAATCTCAATATGAATCCTATTAGAATAATATATTTGTAATATCACGATCATTGACTGTATGAACCAAAGAGCAAATAAACAATAGTATAGAAACTATATATAGCAACTAAAGTTACATTTTTAAGCATATAACATTATTAAAGGAGAAATTCAATCCATTTGGGTTAATAGCAAGATTGACACTGTATAGTGATGACTAACACAATATATAAGGGAGTGCTTTTGTTTCCAGCCCCAAGCAATTTGTCTTTTCACATAAAACTCAAAACTGCTGCATGAAGTGACACAATTACAGCCAATCAGAACATATGTGATATGTAAAGTACAGTTCTGTGGCATGGGATTTTGGATCAATGTCCAAAAATCTGTGGTGGGTGGGGCTACCCAGTTTGTCACCGCAGAAATAGAAAACAGAGTTTTTCAAAATGTCCAGTCACTCAGTGCTTCATCACATTGCGTCTGGTTAATATTCAATGTATGAAAAGACTAATCATGGCTTAGTTCATATAGCAGCTATATATTGAGAAAGCTCTGGCACAAGACTGGCACTATTTCTCCAGACTGTCTTACCATAATCAGTGAGAAAAATCTGCCGAATCAGGAGAAGAAACCACTCTTTTGTTAGTCCACCCATGTCCAATCCAGCTTCTCCAACAAACGTCACTTTCAGTTTTTTCTTCAGGTCTGCTCGCTTTCTCGAAAGCTATTAAAAAAAGGAACACATTTATGGTGGGGCAGTTTTTCCAAATTACGCCTTAGCCAGACTTAGAACTTTCCAGAACAGATTGTAAATACTTTTCCACTGAAAGCACTCTCAGCATAGGAAAACAAAATGTAGATGGTGTTACTTTGTACAGAGCATTGTAGCACCCAAAAAATCCCTACACATTCCCTCCTATAGAACTTCAAATAGATTTCAGTGGCTCTGTGGAGTGCTTGGTAACGTCTCCAGGAACAGAACATATTTAACAATCACAGATTTGGGCCGCACTATTACCTCATCCAGTGAGTCACTGACCAGCTGCAGACGCCTAACTTTAATGTTGAGAAAGAGCAGACTCATATCCACCCTTTGCCTTCGAGAGACCTTGTCCACCAGTGTTTGCTGCATCAAAAATGTAGAGGAATGCATTTATCAGTCAACATTCCCAGGCTAGAAAGATGGTTATATAACATAATGCTATCTAGGTTTTATTCTGTGCCTCTAGATTTCTTTTTTAAGGAATAGTTCACCAAAAATTAAAAGTCTCTCATCATTTACTCACCCTCATGCTATCCCAGATGTGTATGACTTTCTTCTGCTGAACACAAATGAAGATTTTTAGACTAATATCAGTAGTAGCTCAGCGGTTAAGGCTCTGGGTTACTGACCGAAAGGTCGGTGGTTCAAGCCCCAGCACCGTCAAGACACCACTGTTGGGCCCTTGAGTCCAGGGGTGCTGTTTCATGGCTGACCCTGCGCTCTGACCCCAGCTTAGTTGGGATATGCGAAAACAACTGCATTTCATTGGCTCTGTACCTGTACTCTGCACAATGACAATAAAGTTGAATATTAATCTATATGACTCCAGAGGTTTAATCCATGTCTTGATAAGTGTGGGTGAGAAACAAATCAATATTTCATACCTTTTTTTTTTTTTTTACAATCAATCCCCAATTTCACTTTCACATTCTTCTCATTTTGTTTTTGGCAATTTGCATGCTTCGTGTATATTGCCACCTACTGGGCAGGGAGGAGAATTTATAGTAAAAAATTACTTAAATATTGATCTGTTTCTCTCCCACACCTATCCTATCGCTTCTTAAGACATGGATTTAAACACTGGAGTCACGTTTACTATTATGCTTCCGTTATGTGTTTTTTTAAACTTCACATTTTTGGTTACTATTCACTTGCATTGCATTGGCCTACAGAGCTGAGATATTCTTCTAAAAATCTTAGTTTGTGTTCTGCAAAGAAAGTCATACACATCTGGGATGTCAGGAGGTTGAGTAAATGAGAGAATTTTCATTTTTGGGTGAACTATCCCTTTAACATCTTAGATAGGCCTAGATGTCCTTCTATTTTAGAAAATGATGAAAACTCATTCTCATTCGCAACTCATTCCCATTGCTTTCAGGACACTACATTTATTTGCCGTCCACATGTCTGTTTATTCTACAGTCTGGACACATATGTTTGGGAGGGAGCCATAGGAATGACCGATTAAATTCTGCTCCACCCATCCAAGGATTGCTATCAGAACATATTCCCAGTCTAGAAGATATTCTCACAAACAGAGACATTCTTATAAAATTTTATGTAGCTGAATGAATCTTAAGTGGGTTTAGTCTTTAGTAAGAGGTAATGTATGTGATTTTTTTTTTTATTGGGGCAGGTGATTTCTCACCCTGGCCATGCTGATCATCTGCTGCTCAGAGTCTCTCTGGATGATGGCCTTCTTCACCACCGTAGACAAGACGAAGGGGAACTGACAGAAGCTGAACCTGAGAAGATTTAAGTCAAAAATGCTGTGGACATGAAGCAAAAATGTATTTTTGGGCATATCCAACTCATGTCTGAACAGCAGAAAACACATAATAATCTGATTTTTAAAAACCTGATTTAAACCACATCCATATGTGGTTTAATATTCTATTAAAATATATATTTTTAAAGTTTAGATTGATTGATTATTTAAGTATTAAGTATTTTTTGTAAACAATACTATGCAATAGTTTTAGACACAGTAAAATGCTCTGTTACTGCCTCATGAGTTCAGCGCCACAGTAAGATGTCATTTTCTGGTTTTCCATTATCTCTCACCACACTGACTACTACTCTCAGTTTTTGTATGAGGATGTCACTTTGCATTGCCCTGACACTTACATAATTACTACAGCAACCCATATAGATGTAATGTCTTTCATTCAGAATAAGTCAGTCCTAAAGATTGGGTTTTTGTGCAGTGTGAGCAAAGCTTAAGTGGTTTGAGTTGTCTGAGACACATTATGAAAATGTTCCGAATTATATTTTTGCAGTTGCACCTGTTGGAATTTCCATGAGCTTGCCACGTCTGATATTCCTCCATAAAATCAATATGGTCCAGCGTTAGGTTGTAGAAATCAGAGAAAGGTACGATAGGGGAAGAGGAAATGGTGTTTGCCGCATCTGTTAAAATAAAGGGTACACCAAGATCCATGTGAAGATATTTTTTCTAAATCAGTTTGAAAGGACTACATAAAACATTCTAAATTTCTCCAACCCTTCTCTAGTGATCTTACAGTCCAGTATAGTAGTACTCACTGAGCAGCGAGAGAACTTTGGTGGCTGATGGAATCCACCAGGAGCATTTGGCCATGGGCGGCAACTCTTCTGGCTTGGCAGGAAATAGGCGGGTTGTGATGAAGAGCTGCAAGCGCTCCACCAGCTGTTTGAAACGCTTCTGAGGCAGCCTGAAAATGAAACATCTCATAAGCAAAAAAAGTGAATCTGTATACACGCCTTTTTGTGAGAAACCATCGCTTTCCTTTTACCGTCATTTTATGTAATGCCCTGACAAAAAGGTCTGCTTGCCTGTTATATAGTCCAATGAGGTTTGTGCAAAAGTGCCCAAAAACAACCTTTCACAATAAATGCCTTTCATAATTCCACAATGTTTTAATACAGTGGATCTCATCTGGGTTTGCTCCAGATTTAATGTTGAATTTCAAGCTGCAATGCTACACAGTACCACATACCAGTGTATTTATCGTACAAAAATAATAAAATGCTATTTTATTTATTTGAATATTTTGTAAGCCAATAATTCACCTTAGAACACTAAACATACTCCAGAAATTAAGTCACATAATTAAATTATAGAAAGTTTTCATACAAAATTAAATCCCACTTTCATTCAGAATAGGTCAAATTAATGTACTAGCAGGTGTAATTCAACTACATTGAAAGGTGCTGTAAGCGATTGTTTTTCATGGAAAGGTATGTAAAATATTTTCCTACTGCCTGAAAGATATTAATAAAATAAGTGTCCTGAGATATCTCACCGGTCTCTGTGACAGCACTTGACTCTGTAAACAGCAAACAAAAATGTGTCTGCGGGCTATTGTCTCTAATTCTTTCTGCCTGTCAATAATTTTGCACATTCTCAAATTGTTGTAGTTATAGCAAAATTATTGAGGCTTAATGCCATTTTTATTTCATGTTGTTCATAACAGTTGTCAGTTGAAGGCCCTGTTTTGCTGCTGTTGTTTTTTACATCCGCTTCTGCTCTCATTTGGTATCTTTGGAGTGTAGTGTTTGGAAAGAGGTAGCTTTGCTAATCCAACAGCTAAACTTGTGGAAATTCCAGAATGGTTAAAATCCCTTACAGCACCTTTCAACACCACAAAATGTGTTCATGTAGTCCCAACCCCGAAACTTTTATTTTACAAATTGAAATGGACAGATCGTAATAAAATCAAGTTGTGACAAAATGTTCAAGAATTGTGTTGCCCTTAGTTCATTTTAATTAAGTAAACTGAACAAGCACTAATCATGTTGTGGTCAGTACAAACTATGTTTATTCTCGAGAATAACTAGTCTGGGTCATATTTTATTTTACCCTTTGTAGTCAGCAACATGATGTCAACAACAAAAGACATGGAGATTTATCCTCCCTTGTAAAAGCTGATAAGCCAAGTTATTAATTTTTTTTATTACTTCTATTTTGCATTGATGTCTTTGACCTTTTTAGAACAGATCTGCACCCCACCAGTTGTGAACTATTGTTTTAAAATTCAATAAGCCAAATAGCTAATTTATTACATCTTTCAAAAGAAATACAAAAAGGCCAAAGAAAGCTAAACTTTTCCTTCATGATTTGCTCCCTTATGCAGACTGCAGTGCAGCCAGACTCACTTTTTAAACCAGTACATCAGGAAATAGTGGTCCGCTTCAGCCAGGGCTGCTATTTGCCTCAGTAAGTGTGCATAGATGACATATGTGGCTGGGCTGGTGTACTGAGGGTTCTGCGACACAGAGAAGCACTTCAGCATACTTCAAAAAGAAATATAACTTTTTGCTTAGGAGCAGAAAAAGAAGTCTGGCTTTTAATAAAGAGTGGCATTGCAGCAGAAACCAGTTCTTTTCCTCTCCAGTATGACCTCATCCATTCCTTTAGGCAGAGTGAAGGCAAATAATACAGAGGCCGTCTGACATTAGTGGCAGGCAGATCAGCCCAATAATTGCCTCTGCTTTTCAATTTCACCATGTCCTCAAGAGAATTGTAGGTCAGGGAGCCCATCAACAGCCTGGAGATGAATAACATTATATGCTAACTTTTAAAAGGAAAAACCTCAGTACTGTACATGCTTCTGTTTATGAAAATGTCTGACTCCCACCACCACAGATCCCCATTAAGGGAGGGAAAAAGTACATATCTAAAACTCTTTTCCATATAAAGTGAATGAGGACTGGGGCTGTTAAGCTCCAGAATTACAACAAAAAGCACCTTAAAAGTACCATAAAATTGGTCCATACAAATTGTGCTCTATATTTGAGTCATCAAAAGCCATATGATAGCAACTGAGTGAGAAAAAGACTGAAATAGTCTAGATTGGGCACTTTTATGATACTTTTATGGTTGCCAATTTGTAGCTTGATAACCCCAACTCTCATTCACTTTCATCATAAGAAAAATAGTGGCAAGGATATTCTTAAAAAATTCACCTTATGTGTGACATGGGTTTGGAGCAACATAAGGGTTTTGGGTTAATTATCCCTAAAAAAAACTGCCCAAGGCTTCCCAGATTAAATCCAGTGGCTGTGCCCTTATTTGGACAGTCTCAGGCCAGTCTGCACTCGTCATGTGTGAGGTAAACACTTAGCTCACAATCTATCTGCAGCAGAGCTATTGCTGGACTCAGTGGACCATGTGGTGAGAGAGGAGATCAACAGTTTACTGTAACTCCAATTTGCCTCTTACTCAGTCCGGGGTGTTTAACATGGCTGCCAACACAAAGGGCAACTCGAAGACAGATTAGAGCAATTTTACTGTGTAACTGCACATCTATAGGCTCACATTCAGATAACCGCCTTGGTTTCGGAGGGGAAATTACAGGTATTACAGAAAAGTACCACATGTCTTTGAGGTCCCTATAATGAAGGTAGTTTTATATTAATGTCCTGAGTTTGGTCATTAGTAAGGTGAGTGGTAAAAGAGAACATTGGTTCCTTAGAGAGTAAACAAAACAAAACAAAAAATCATGCACTCAAAAAAACAATTATTACCTGCACAAGAACAAAATACGCTCGAAGGTCATCCTTTGTACGAGGCCTAAAATACATAAACAAAGCTGACAGTTTGAACACAGTTCCCTCCAATGACTTAATGTCCTCTTTTAGTGGTTCACTGAGAGAATACAATGCAGTACTCACCCTTTCCATTCTCTTAATAAGCTATTAATGATTCCCTTCAGGACAGATTTCTGTGTGTCCGGGGGCTGTAAATTAGCCAGATTAAACCAATTTTCTTAAAACCAAAATGTAAAACAACAGACAATGGCTTATTGTGTAATTTTACTGTAAGAGAACTTTGGTAATTTCTTGCAATGGGGAGTTACATACCATGTGGAGCAAGGCATCATAAACAATGTTGACAAATTTGATGTTTATTCCTGAGTCTTCAATCGTATTGAAGGGAGCATTTGCTTCTTTCTGAGGAGAATATAATAACACAAAACAAATGATTAATGTTCCAAGCACACTTTTCACCATCCTTTTTCTAAGGTCTATATGGAGGTGTTATATAAAATGGATGGTAAAACATTCACCTCATATAAGAACACAATTTTCTGATGAAACCATATGCAGATGTTGTTTTTAATAACTCCTTGAATGAGCTCATTGATTCATTAGGAGACCAAAATGTTCAGTTTTCCTCTTTTCTAGACGTTTATGGTCAGTTTTTCCACAGAATTCCAAGAGTTCTCGTTAAAAATATTGGCTTCACTTTAAACAAATATTCACTCATAAAATTAACATTATTCAAAAGTGAATAACAAAAAACATCTAGACAAGTATTATAAGTCATTATCAATTGCATACCTACAGAAATATTCAAAACACAATTACATTATAACTGATTGTTGTTAAATTTTATACACGCTAAATGAACTGATAATTTATAGTGGGTTGTGGTAAGGTAAAGTAAGCTTATGTTTATAAATGAGACTTCAAACAATACGAAAACAATCAAAAGCTATTATAAAAAAGGCTTCAAAAATGAACAAAACACTGTATTGTTATAGTAAGTACTTAAAACTGCATTAGGACCGTCAACACACCTTAAAGGCAGCATTGAGTTCCAAAAAGGAGTCAAATGTGGTCAAGTAGAATTCATGGACTTGCTTCCAATCCCCTGAGATAGTTGCCCTTTCAACATCGTCCCTATAGCCAAATAAAGACACTGTTAAACATAATGTAATTGGTCTGGAAAGACAATACTGCAGTGTAACTATGTGAAAGATGAGTAAGTACTGAAACTCTTTGGCAGTTTTGGTCCGAATGGGAATTATGGGTTCTGAGACGAAACGAGCCTTCACTTCTGGAGGGAGAACATCAATAGAGATACGATGCTTTTGTCTCACATCTGGACATATTGGGGGAAGCACTCTCACTGAAAACAAAAAGAGTCAAACACACAAACACACTGGATTACATAGCAGCTAAAATCAGGGGCTTAGGTTTGGGTATGGATTAGTTAAAAGTTAAAAGTAGAGGTAGTCTGATGCTTTTTGGGACTATCGTTAACTGTGTCAAAAATCAATGCCTATATTTGCCAAAGGTTTTTCGATAACACTTTCTATGAAGCCCATATTTATAATGCATGGTAAAGGCATTATACTGCATTAGTAATGTCTCATAATACACCTTATATTATGTTATAACTTCTCATAAATAAATGTAACCACAATTAAAACACATTATAATACTTAACTATTCATAGTTAAATCTTAGAGTGCATTATAACACAAGCAACATACAATTTCATCTGCAGTTTATTATATATACAGCTCTGGAAAAATGTAAGAGACCACTGCAAAATTATCAGTTTCTCTGGATTTACTATTTATAGGTATTTGTTTGAGTAACATTAAAAATGTAGTTTTATTCTATAAAGAAAAGACAACATTTTTCCCAAATATAAATAAACATATTGTCATTAGTGCATTTATTTGCAGAAAATGACAACTGGACAAAATAACAAAAAAGATGCAGTGTTTTCAGACCTTGAATAATGCAGAGAATTCAAGTTCATATTCATTTTTAAAAAAAGTACTAATGTTTTAACTTAGGAAGAGTTCAGAAATCAATATTTAGTGGAATAACCTTGATTTCCAATCACAACTTTCATGGGTCTTGGTATGCTCTCTACCAGTCTTTCACATTGCTTTTGGGTGACTGAAACACCCCCAGATCATCACATCCTCCACCAAATTTCACAGTGGGTGTGTGACACTGTGGTTAAACATTACACGACCACGTGGAGGATTGGTGATGATCTGGGGGTGCTTCAGCAAGGCTGGAATCGGGAAGATTCTTTTTTGTAAAGGACGCATGAATCAAGCCACTTACAAGGTTATCCTGGAAAACAATTGCTTCCTTCTGCTCTGACAATATTCCCAGACTCTAATGATTGTTTTTTCCAGCAGGACAATGCTCCAAGCCACACAGCCAGATCAATCAAGGTGTGGATGGAGGACCACTGGATCAAGACCCTGTCATGGCCAGCCCAATCTCCAGACATGAACCCCATTGAAAACCTCTGGAATGTGATCAAGATGAAGATGGATGATCACAAGCCATCAAACAAAGCCAAGCTGCTTGAATTTTTGTGCCATGAGTGGCATTATGTCATCCAACAGCAATGTGAAAGACTGGTAGAAAGCATGCAAGACCCATGAAAGCTGTGACAGGAAATCAAGGTGATTACACTAAATACTGATTTACAGTATGAGCACTTCCTAAGTTAAAACATTAGTATTGTGTTGTTTAAACATGAATATGAACTTGTTTCTTTGCAGTATTCAAGGTCTGAAAACTGGACAAAGATCTTATTTTTTGAAGAAATTCCCTCTGGTTTGATTAAACAAAAATTAAACTTTCTGGCCATAATGACCATTGTTATGTTTGCAGGAAAAAGGGTGAGGCTTGCAAGCCAAAGAACACCATCCCAAATGTGAAGCATGGGGGTGGCAGCATCATGTTGTTGAGGTGCTTTGCTGCAGGAGGGACTGGTGCACTTCACAATATAGATGGCATCATGAGGAAGGAAAATTATGTTTATATATTAAAGCAACACCTCAACACATCAGCCAGGAAGTTAAAGCTTGATTGGAAATGGGTCTTCCAAATGGACAATGACACCAAGCATACCTCCAAATCTGTGGTAAAATGGCTTAAGGACAACAAAGGCAAGATATTGGAGTGCCCATAACAAAGCCCTGACCTCAATCTGAAAAAATTTGTGAGCAGAACTGAAAAAGCATGTGCAAGCAAGGAGGCCTACAAGCCTGACTCAGTTACAAAATTCCAGCAACTAATTGTGAGAAGCTTGTGGAAGGCTACTTATTAAATTTAACAATTTAAAGGCAATGCACCAAATACTAACAAACTGTATGTAAGCTTCTAACCCTCTGGGAATGTGATGTAAGAAATAAAATCTGATATAAACAATTCTCTCTACAATTATTCTGAAATTTCACATTCTTAAAATAAAGTAGTGATCCTAACTGACATAAGACAGGGAATGTTTTCTACGATTAAGTTATTTGGCCAAGGTGTATGTAAACTTCTGACTTCAACTGTAACTTCCATTATATAACTTTTACTTGTTATGTATTGTATGATACAAGTTAATGTTATGGTTGTTTATAAGAAGATATTGCTTTAATATCTTTACTTTAAGCAGGCAAAGACCACTTATAATATGATCACTTCATAAAGCCTTTTGACTGTTTACACAATAAAGCACTTATACGATAAACTTTATTAACTTCTGCTGCGTTAAAATTGGATGTTGCTTGTGTTATAATGCATTATACTCTAACTATGAACAGAAGATGTAATGTAATGTATTATAACTTTAGTTATAATTATTTATGAGAAATTATAACTTATTATAATATGCTATATTATGAATGCAGTATAACACATATATAATGCGTTTAAAATGCATTATAAATATGGGCTTCATACAAAGTGTTGACGTTTTTTAATTATAATTATTTCAACGTGGCCAGCGCTACTTTGATTAGATAATCAAGTAATCTAAACTTAAAGGCAAAGAAAAATGTGACTATATGAAAACATGCCCTATCAGCTCAGTCTCCAACTTCACTGTGAATAATACTAAACCTTATTCCTCATTAAACCTCATCTGGTGAAATATATATATACAAACTCTTAATTTGGTGAATATATAAGGTTTAAAAATCTTAATTTGGTAAATACTTAAATACAGAGCTTTTAAACTAAGCCAAGTCTCTTATTTATTCATTATAAGATTCCCTTGTGTGTTTTGGGCCTATTTCCAGTTAAAAGTCCCACATTATGCACCCAATATTGGGTGTTGATGCGGAACGTTGTCACTCTATAACAATGTACTATACGGACGGGTTTAGCTTTTGCACACCATCTCTGTGTTTACATCAGTGTCTTCCGCTGAACACTTTTATATTCATTTCCTCCTGCAAGCGTAGACTGGGGAGAATATGGTGGCGGATGCCGCAAATGGTGAATGGCAGCTTTAGTTAATGTTCACATCAACCACGTAGGACACTTTATTAGGACCATAGTGTTGCTAATAAAGTGCTCAGTAAGTGTATTTAAAGTTGGTACCATAGTTCTCTAATTCGCAACAAAAGTACTGATTAGGGCTGATTACTTAAGATTCACAGAGACATGTAGTGTAGTAACAATTGATGTTTTCACTATTAGCCTTCTGAATTTACAAGGAAAAGTGAGAAGATTTAACAAGCTTCAAAACAGCATCATGCCCCAGCCCAAGTAGTATCATCATTACAATCCCCAACTCATCTCTTCTAAAGACATGCTAAGCGTGAACTCTCCTCTGCCTAGTCTATGTGATGCATTCATCTTCTGGCAAAAGCTTTGATCTCCAAGACAAAGAAAGCAAAACACATCTGCTAGAAACAATGAAGTGGTTATTAATTCAAAGCAGCCGAATGAACTGCTTTGAAATGCAATGAGTTTTTTTTCTTTTTTGCCTTTAATTTAAAAAGGATTTACCTTCAAATCAACAATGAATATCATTTTAAGGCCATAGTAACCTTTGGAGGATTTGCTTGTGTTACTTCCTTGTAAACCTAAAGCAAAGACTGCATATGGATACATCTCAACTCTTGGGCTTGTTTGATAATTCAAATAGAAGCAAGTTATTCACATCTAACAAAAATTAGCCAAAAGTGGCTGGACTTGAGGGGGCCTGACCTTTAACTGCCGGTAACAGGAGTGGTGAGGAAAAACTGTGGCTGCCAGATACTCTCTTGTGATTCAGGGTGGAGATGAAGCTTCCGTAAGAGGGGAAAGGGAGCTTCGGACCACGATCCAGGCTCTGTCAATGAAGCAATCCATGTATCCATTAACAGAAACAAATATTCCAACATTTCTATAGAAAATACACAGTGACTGCAATACAACTGTATGTTGCTGTGAAAATTGTGCACATTATACATTAGAAAAGAGATGATAAACGACCCTCACTGAGCACTTTATTAGGAACACCTGTACACCTACTTATTCGTTAATTATCTAATCAGCCAATTGTGTGGCAGCAGTGCATAACATTTTGCAGATACGGGTAAGGAGCTTCAGTTAATGTTCACATCAACCATTAGAATGGGGAAAAATGTGATCTCAGTGATTTTGAATATGGTTATGATTGTTGGTGCCAGACGAGCTGATTTGAGTATTTCTGTAACTGCTGATCTCCTGGGATTTTTACTGAGAGTTTACACAGAATGGTGCCAAAAACAAAAACATCCAGTGTGCAGCAGTTCTGCAGATTGAAACATGATGAGAGAGGTTAACGGAGAATGGCCAGACTGGTTTGAGCTGAAAGAAAAGCTACAGTAACTCAGATAACCACTCTGTACAATTGTAGTGAGCAGAATAGCATCTCAGAATACACAACATGTCGAACCTTGAGGCAGACGGGCTACGACAGCAGAAGACAATGTTGGGAACTTTATTAGAACCAAGGTGTTCCTAATAAAGTGCTCAATGAGTGTATAATATACTACAATAAATTAATAAACTATACTATACTTACTATACTAAACTGAAAACTTTAAATAAATTGCCTCATAGTAGATTAGCTACTATGTAGATTATTGTTACATTAGATCTAATGGAACAATAAACAAATAAAAGAAACGGAGTGACTATATGCACTAGGTGTAAAAAGCACCTGCCACACAGAGTGGCTATTTGCACTACAATAGAGAAATAGAGAAATTTTCAACAAACTGCACCCGCACTGTCACAGCAGTGGTGCATGTGGGTTGTAACAACAGTATGAATAAGATTCTCATGTGGACAACCCGGGTTCGATTCTGCCTTTTGTCCCACTTTTTCCAATCGTGTTTCCTGTCTCCACTATTAATATTTATTTTAACATGGCAATAATAAATCAAAATTAATATAAAGATCGATTGCCTTGCAGTGATTTGTCCAAGGTGATGGTCGGGAGTTGAGAGAAAGGTCTGATCCAGGTAAAACCATGGTTATATAGTAACATTGTTGTAGCCATGGTTTTTTGCAGAAGCTATAGTTTTAATGCAGTTAACCATGGTATTACTACAGTAATATGGTGTTAATATAGTAACCATATTTAATGATGTGGTTACTATGATTTTACTACACAATACCATAGTGATGCTAATGCAGTAAAACCATGGTCCATTTTGAAAGGGGAGGTTAGGGTAAGGTTTAGGAGGGGGTTGATATAGTGTCTGTGGGACTCTAAATAAACACAATGAACACGCTGCAGTGATACTGTATGTTAATATTTAATTAAGGGTGAAAATAGCATCTAACACTATTTGCACTTAGTGCAAAAATGCATTTTGTTGCTATTTGCACTTGTGTAATATGTTTAACAGTGTATAACCAAAAAGGAAATGAAAAAAATCCTAAACTGTTTTGCCTTCAACAGAAGTGGATAATACAAGGTTAATGAAGTCGTCTCGTTCATTACGTCATCATTAACATTTTTGGTTTTGTTTTTCAGAAAAACATCAGTGGCTGTGTACTTTACTTCAACACAACAAATTCAAGATTACTTTAAGAGGGAAATATAGGCTATGTACAGTGAGTTGAGCAAAATATTCCATGACTCACACTGAGCTTTCACTATGACCAAGTGATTTCTTTTACAGTAGAAAATGTGTGTTGTCTCAGCGGTGGGCTAACCAGCCACAACCAGTCTTAAAGATATACATTAGATTAATCACACCAGTAGCCAAAGTCAAAGCAAAGATTAACGGGAAAATAAAAGCAACAATCCATTAGGCTATACCATAAATTATTAAAAAACATAGCAAAAAAAAAACAGCAAATATCTACTTCTATATGCATAGCCTATACAGCAATAACAACCATATAGAAAATCACAAAAGCAACAATCCATTAAAAAATAGCCTACCTTATTTACAAAACAGCAAATAGATACGATATGTATATATGTACTATATATACAACAATAACAACCATATGCATTCATATATGTATAAAAAGGAGAAAAAATTACTCACATGACTTAGTATTGGAGGAAGTCTCTCTCTATCCCTTTCTTCTAGTGGACAGTTATTTTCACTCATGTTTAGAAGCATCTCCTCAGAAATTTAACTTTCGAGCAGTTACATGGCTTATTTCTCTGGGAAAAAATACTTTCCGCGTCTGCGTAATCTCAGTCTTCTCTTTGCTCTCACTATTTGAAATACAGCAACAGCTCGTGAGTCCGGTTCAGACTCAGAACGGTCTGTTCTTTCGGGTAAGCAGGTGAGTTTGGTGACCAAAAACTGACGATTTTCGCTTTCAAAAGATAGAAACTAACTATGCTACATTTAGAGTATAAAGAAAGACTAGAAGAAATCTTCGCGACGCCGCGTTTAGTTAGTTTACTAACTTGGTGAAAAAATGCCCTGGCGTGTATGTGCGATCCAGCTGTATGCTGGCGCCATGTTGTTGAGGATGATGAGGTCTGTAGTTACGGACTTGGAGACGACCGCTGCCTTTACGTAAGAAGAGAGGAGCCGTGCCGTGCTGAGTCAGATTTATTGCACACCACTAATTAATATCTTTCCTGGAATTAAACATACACCCAGCAAAAAGTCTGTTTGTATGTAGCATTAAAAGCGCATTTGTTTGTCAGATAAAATACTTGAGATCAGAGCGGAAGCAAGGTAATCTGGGCCCCCTAGCTGTATCTTACTCTGGGCCCCTTTCCTATTAAAAAATACAATTTAGAATATGTTGCGGGGCCCCCTGGACTTTGAGCCCCTATAATCATTACCACCTTTCACCCCACTAGCTATGGCCCTGCTTGAGATTGTTAAATACATGCTAAAGTCAGAATATGTAATTGAGACTTAACGATTCATATTCTGTATGTTTTGTTAATATCTCTGTATGTGTAACGTCCTATTATAGGACATTCTGAGATTTTCTGTTAGACCAAATGTTTGGAATTGTAGCCAACATGTAATATTTACAGTAGCTATAATAAAATGTAATATGAAAATAAATAGGCTATAATTTACTTTTATATTTAAAATAAATTAAAAGTAATATGTTAATTAAATGTATACTATGTAATATAGAATTATACAAATTATTACTTTGTCTTAGTGCAAATATGAAAATCCCCAGCTGCTATGAACTACTATGATGGCGAATATGCCATGAGCCATTGAATGAGTTTTTAGAAGAAAACTGAAAAATTTGCATCATATGCATGAAAAATAATATAAATAATCAATAATGATTATGAGAGTTTTATTAAGACTTTAAAATCATATTCACTAGATTAGATTGTATACGTTCTGAACATATAACAGATTTTATATAGATAACACTAATAAATGTCTAAAGATATTAATAAAGTAAATTATTAATAAATTATTAATAAAACAACATTTACAGTGGACAGTGGAGTCCCTGTTAAGCAAAATTAGCTTAATTAAAAATAATGTAAATATAAAGTTAGCAAGGGTAATGGGTTAGAAATGTCCCTGGGGAAACTATAGTGGATATGTATCTGCAATAGGGCAAAAACTTGCACAATTTGCAAAAACTTTTGATTTATCAATATATTTTTGAACAACATTTAAAGAAATAAATCTCTCATAATTTACTCACCCTCATGCCATCTAAGATGTGTATGGATTTCTTTCTTCTGCAGAACACAAAGATTTTTAGAAAAATATTTCAGCTCTTTTGGTCCATACAATGCAAGTGAATGGTGACCAGACTTTTAAGGTCCAAAAAGCACATCAAGGCAGCATAAAACATAATCCATATGACTCCAGTGGTTTAATAAATGTCTTCATAAGCGATACGATAAGTGTGGGTGAGAAATAGATCAATATTTAAGTCCTTTTTTACTATAAATTATCCTAAATTTCCCAGTAGGTGGCGATATGCACAAAGAATGTGAATCACCAAAAACAAAATAAGAAAAATGTGAAAATGGAGATTTATAGTAAAAAAAAAGGACTTAAATATTGATCTATTTTTTATATTGATAAATATTTCTCACCCACACATATCACATCACTTCTGAAGATATACTGTAGATTTAACCACTGGAGTCATCTGGATTACTTTTCTGCTGCCTTTATGTGCTTTTTTGAGCATCAAAGTTCTGGCCACCATACACTTGCACTGAAAGGACAAACAGAGCTGAGATATTCTTCTAAACATCTTTGTTTTCTGTAGAAGAGAGAAAGTCAAACACATCTGGGACATCATTTGGGGTGAGTAAATTATGAGAGAGTTTTCATTTTTGGGTGAACTATCCCTTTAAATGTTGCTCAAAAATATATTTAAGTAAATACTTGCCATATAAACACTTCAAACCATATACATTACTCAAAATAATCACGGGATTTATGTAAATGTCCTGATTACGGTATACATATGTCAGTTACTTTTGGCATTTCTATCAAGTGTTTTATAACAATTTCTGTATTGTTCTGCTTTTAGTAATCTACCTCTTCTAGACAATGTTATAGAATATTTAACAAACAAATCTCCATTGTGACTGGAACAGTCAGCGTGGGCCCACCTTGCACATCCTTTTTTAACACCTACATATAAAATAATTAACTGCAAGACAGGCACTCTATTTTATTATACATTTCCCCCCTCTGCCAACCTAACTGTTTTTTTGGGTACCTTTCTAGCCACAGGTATATTCTTTAGCCCCAACATCAAGTGGGATTTCCCCCCAAAATACTGTCCTTTGACTTATTGAGCTGAAAAACTGTTGAATTAATAACTTGGATTAAATTAATAATCCTAAACAAGTGTTTTGACTCAAAATACAAGTGATAATTTTAGGGATTCTCATTTACTACATAAATCTTTTTTTTTTTTAAAGCATTTAAAAATGATTACATGTTAAATCAACTTACCTTAGTGTACCTTTAGCCCTGTTATACCCTACTAAAAAAAACAAGTGGAAGTGTTTCATAATTAACTCTGTATCTAGGCTTTATTTCTCTTCATATTGTAATGCTAATTTGATCTTTCAGCCAGTAGGTGGAGGGAGAGATCTGTCCTTGGAAAATGTGAACGTACAGTACAAATTGTCTGCAATGCACTTGAAGTTTACAGTACACAGGGAAATATTATGTCTATGATATTTCAAAAAGTTATTAACATTAATCGAGTAATCTTCCTTGAAATATTCATTAAATATTTCATTAAAATAATCAAAAGACATTTGAAAGATGTGAAATGCACAAAATCATTTTAGTAACCGTTTTCTTCAAATAGTATTTAAAAGTGCTCTAAAGGGATTTTCTTTAATGGCTGTCTGTAAATTAACTTTGCATTGCTTTTTTATTAAGTTGAATTAATCTACATCTTTTTAAGTAAATTAACTGAACTTAAAATGTCAACCTGCCATGACTGACATATTAGCTGTACATATTATATATTTAATAAATATATATTTAAATTTAGTAACTTTATTTTTTTTTAAGTAACTCTGTCAACTTACAGTAGTCTGATGAAATTTACTTCCTTTATTTACATGGTTTTAAATAGTGGTGGCTCAGCGGTTAAGGCTCTGGGTTACTGACCAGAAGGTTGGGGTTTCAAGCCCCAGCACATCTAAGATGTGCTCCAGGGGTGCTGTATCATGGCTGATCCTGCACTCTGATAAAAAAAAAAAAAAAGGATACATGCAAAAAATAAATACATTATGTATAATGTGTGACCAAAATAAAGGCTTCTATTCTATTAAAACTGTTCAATATTCTGAACATCTCATGTACATTTCTATAAACATATATGTAATGGAAAGCAATGTGCTTTCTGTCTTAAAACATATTTAATCACATTAACACTTATAAGAAAACCATTCAAGCATATAAAGTATTTTAAAATGGCATGCACTGAGCTCAACACTTTAGGTACATTAAACACGACAAGGGTAACAATCAACAAATTGGTCATTTTATTGGAGAAACAAACTCATCCTGACATTGCAAAAAACAAGTTCCCCATCTGTCGCTCTCTCCACGTTGTGTCGGAGAAGCGACACTAGGGGTCTCTCTTGATCGCCGAATATGCCTCTGATCCATTGAAAAAAGGCCAATGAGAAGTTGGCAGTCAGTATTTGCATACCCCGCCCCCGGACATACGGGTATAAAGGCGAGGCAAATACTAGAGTTCATTCAGAAATTTTCTTCGGAGCCGATGGTTGTACATGCTGTTCGCAGTGAAACACACCCGTTCCTGTATTCCTCTGACGCTACTGCATGCTGTTGGATTGAGGGCGCATTACAGTGGCGATTCTTCTCCTTGCACGGCAGTGCATATTGCCCCTGGGCGCTTCGACAGCGCAGTATAAAAAACTCAGATGAGTTTTAAAAGAGTAATTTTCTTTAAAAGAGTGATTTTCTTTAAAAGAGCAATTTTCTCTAAAAGAGCAAAATACACAGCGGCGTTGAACGTCCTTTTCAGGACGCGTCTTTGTAAAGATGACTTTCCGCCCCTGTGTAGTTCCTGGATGCGGTAGAGTGCTCTCCGCTTCAGACGGCCACAGACGCTGTCTCGTGTGTCTGGGTAGTGATCACACCGAGGCTGCGTTTGTGGATGGTTCATGTTCTCACTGCGAGAACATGACCATGACAACGTTGCGGTCGCGGCTCACTTTCAACCGGAAGCAAGCCACTCCAGCCGCACCTCGCATTGCTCCTTCTTCCCACGGGATTGAGGATGGTGCGAGTGGCGCTGGAAGCGATTTGGGGATGGCAGAGGGCGCGGCTCCGTCGGGTACCCCCCCTCAGACCACCTGTCCCCCAGCACGCTCGTTGACTCCCGTCCGTGCTCGAGGCAACAGCAGCTCGCCTCACAGCCAGCTTGCCTATCCTCTAGAGCTAGAAGTGGATGAGCTCGCCGCTGCATCGGAGAGCGCGGCGTCTGATGCGGATGACTCCCTTGGGCTGCCGCCTTCGGGCCAGCACGCCCAAGCCGAGGCTGACACTCAGATGTCCGACATGCTTTCCCGGGCCGCTCACAGTCACGCCCCTGGTTCCGTTTTTCCCGGAAGTGCACGATGAGCTGACGTCGCTGTGGAGGGCACCGTTCACCACACAACATCACAAAGCCACATGCTCATCCGCTCTCGCTACCCTCGACGGTGGAGCGGCCCACAGGTACACGGCGATCCCCCAGGTGGATAGGGCTGTTGTGCTCCAACTATGCCCCGGAAACCCTACCACCTGGCGCGGTTGCCCTGTACTCCCTTCCAAGGCCTGTAGGACAACATCCTCGCTGACAGCGAAGGCCTACAGCGCCGCCGGAACTGCCGCTTCCGCCCTGCACGCCATGGCCCTCCTGCAAGTCCACCAGGCCAAGGCACTCAAAGAACTGCACGTGGGTAGCCCTGATCCCGACGTGCTGCAGGAACTGCGCTCAGCGACCGACCTCGCCCTCAGAGCCACGAAGGTCACGGCGCAGTCACTCGGGTAGGCGATGGCCACCCTCGTGGTCCAGGAACGACACCAATGGCTGAACCTGGTCGAGATGCGTGAGACCGACAAGCTTCGCTTTCTCGACGCCCCAGTCTCCCAGTTCGGTCTCTTCGGCGACACCGTTGAGGACTTCACCCAGCAGTTCTCCGCGGTGAAGAAACAGACAGAGGCGATATCACATATCCTGCCCCGCCGCCAAACCTGCCCCCGGGCCCTGCCCGTCTGCTCGCCGAGGGCGTCCCCTGTGAGGAAGCGACAAGCTGCTCCGCCTCAACCCGGGCCCAGCTCTCAGCCCACGCGTCGAGCACCCCGCAGGAAGCAGACGCCCCCCGTCTCACGGACCCCCTCGAGGACCCGGAAGGCTCCCAGGCGCTCCTGAGACGGACGAACCAGAGCCCAAGATGTTAGCTCCGGAGATGGTAAGACCACTCTGTCCCCCGGTGGAGGGCCGGGAGGAGAATTTTCCTTTAAAAACTTTTCTTTTGCCGCTCCCCTTAACCGTGGCAGCGGTACCCAAATTCTCAATAAAAGAGCTATTTCCTTTGTCTCTGGGTCATCTGGCCCACAAATGCCGTTCTCACGGCACTCTGCCCCCAGATCTCAACAGTCCCGGCACGCTGGACGCGGCCTCAGGCCTGCCTGCAGGCCCACGACTGTCCCCCGGCCGGCCGGTTCTGACGAGTCCAGAGGACGCCACTACAGGACCTCCTCCTCAGTCACCAACCCGCCCCCTGCTGGATGTGCGGAGCAAGGTAAGTGCTTTGAGTTTTTTCTCAGCACCAGAGCCTCGGGAGGCAGCCGCGCCTCCCGACGGCGTATTACCTGCTCCACCCCGCTGCGAAGCCCCGCCGGGTACGTCAAAAATAACCGTCCCCTTGGTGCCCCTAGCATGGAGATTGGATGCGTGGCTTTCACTTCCCAACCCGTCTCGCTGGCTGGCCCGGACCATCCGACTCGGTTACGCAATTCAGTTTGCCAGGCCCCCGCCCCCCTTCACGGGCATCCGCTTTACCACAGTGCACGGCCAACATGCCAAATTCCTGCGCGCGGAGAACGCTACTCTTCTACTCAAAGACGTGATAGAGCCTGTCCCTCCAACCGAAATGAAGAAGGGTTTCTACAGCCCTTACTTCATTGTACCCAAGAAAGGCGGCGGCTTACGACCAATCTTGGACCTGCGAGTTTTCAATCGAGCGCTGCTCAAACTCCCGTTCAAAATGCTCACGCACAAATGTATCTTGACAAGCGTCCAACACCTAGATTGGTTTGCAGCGGTAGACCTGAAGGACGCGTACTTCCACGTCTCAATCTTGCCGGGACACCGACCTTTTCTACGGTTCGCGTTCGACGGCCAGGCATTCCAGTACAAAGTCCTCCCCTTTGGCATGTCTCTGTCCCCTCGTGTCTTCACGAAAGTCGCAGAGGCAGCTCTTGCCCCGCTCCGAGAAGCCGGCATCCGCATACTCAACTACCTCGACGACTGGCTCATATTGGCCCACTCCCGAGAGTTACTATGCGCTCACAGAGACCAGGTGCTCAGGCATCTCAGCCGCTTGGGGCTTCAGGTCAGCCGAGAAAAAGAGCAAGCTCACCCCGGTCCAGAGCATCTCCTTTCTCGGCATGGAGTTAGACTCAGTCTCAATGTCCGCACGTCTCACCAACGTGCGTGCGCAGTTGGTGCTGAAATGCCTCGCCAAATTCAGGCCAGGCACAACGGTCCCTTTAAAACTCTTCCAGAGGCTCCTGGGGCATATAGCATCCTCCGCCGTGACCACGCCGCTGGGGTTGATGCATATGAGACCGATTCAGCACTGGCTTCAGACTCGAGTCCCGAGACGAGCATGGCGCCACGGCATGCACCGTGTGACGATCACCCAAGCCTTCCGAAAAACACTACAACCCTGGACAGACCTGGGCTTTCTACGGGCAGGAGTGCCCCTGCAGCAGGTTTCCTTATGCGTCCTGGTCACTACCTACGCCTCCAGATTGGGTTGGGGCGCCGTGTGCAAAGGGCACGCAGTCGCGGGCCGTTGGAGAGGGGCCCCGCTGCGCTGGCATATCAATTGCCTAGAGTTGTTGACTGTCTTCTTTGCCCTGCGGCGGTTTCTCCCGTTAATTCGGCTTATGCTCCCGCCACATGTCACGACTCGCCCGTCGTCTCCTCCTTTGGAGCCATAAGCGACTCCGGTCGCTGCCACTCACATCCCCGGCAAGCTCAATGTGGTAGCGGACGCACTGTCACGACAGAGCTTACCCAGTGGAGAGTGGAGGCTCCACCCCCAGTCGGTCCAGCTGATTTGGGAACGGTTCGGCAGAGCCCGCTCTGGTACGGCCGAACAGAGTCTCCCCTTGGGAAAGATGCGCTGGCGCACAGCTGGCCCGCGGGGCTACGCAAGTATGCTTTTCCCCCAGTGAGCCTTCTTGCACAGGTGCTGTGCAAGGTCAGGGAGGATGAGGAACAAGTCACACTAGTGGCTCCCTACTGGCCCAACCGGGCCTGGTTCTCGGACCTCGTGCTCCTCGCAACAGCCCCTCCCTGGCGAATTCCCCTGAGGAAGGACCTTCTTTCTCAGGGGCAGGGCACGCTCTGGCATCCGCATCCAGACCTCTGGAAACTCCACATCTGGTCCCTGGACGGGACGCGGAAGATCTAGCCGGTCTACCACCTACCGTCGTAGACACGATCAACCAAGCCAGAGCCCCTTCTACCAGGCAGCTTTACGCCCAGAAGTGGCGCCTGTTCGCAGATTGGTGTTCTTCTAGGGCCGAAGACCCACAGAGGTGCGCAGTTAGGTCAGTGCTCTTATTCCTGCAGGAAAGGCTGGAGGGGAGGCTGTCCCCTTCCACCCTAAAGGTGTATGTCGCTGCTATCGCGGCTCACCACAACGCAGTAGACGGTAAGTCTCTTGGTAAGCACGACTTAATCATCAGGTTCCTAAGAGGCGCCCGGAGGTTAAATCCCTCCCGGCCAAACCTGTTCCCCTCCTGGGACCTCTCGGTAGTCCTCGCGGGCCTCCAGAGACCTCCCTTTGAGCCACTACAATCAGTTGGACTCAGGGTCCTCTCCCTTAAGACGGCCCTGCTGATCGCGCTCGCTTCCATCAAGAGGGTCGGGGACCTGCAAGCGTTCTCTGTCAGCGACACTTGCCTGGAGTTCAGTCCGGCAGACACTCAGGTGATCCTAAGACCGCGACCGGGCTATGTGCCCAAGGTTCTTACCACGCCCTTCAGAGACCAGGTAGTGAACCTGCAAGCGCTGCCCCGGGAGGAGGCAGACCCAGCCCCTTCGTTGCTGTGTCCGGTACGTGCTTTGCGTACCTACCTGGACCGCACGCAGAGCTTTAGACGCTCTGAGCAGCTCTTTGTATGCTTTGGGGGACAGAGGAAAGGAAACGCTGTCTCCAAACAGAGGCTTTCCCACTGGGTTGTAGATGCCATTTCATTGGCTTATCACACACAGGCCGTGCCCCCACCCTTGCAGGTCCGAGCTCACTCGACAAGGAGTGTTGCGTCCTCGTGGGCACTGGCTAAGGGTACCTCCCTGGCAGACATTTGTAGAGCAGCGGGTTGGGCGACACCCAACACCTTTGCGAGATACTACAATCTCAGGGTTGAGTCAGTTTCATCCCGTGTTTTCTCAGGTCGAGCCAGTAGAACTCGGTAACACCCTGATGGGCTGGCGGGTGAATCGCTATGCGTATACGCCCTTTCCTCAGCTTGAGGTAAAACAGTGCATCTTTTTTCCCAGGAGACTCCACTCAACGTGAATCCCTGGTTGATTCCTCCCTAGCCCTCATGGGTCCGCAGTTCGGCGGAGGAACTTGCCGACCCAATCCACTGCGGGTACTCAGATCTACCCTGTACTGGAATAGGTGCTCCACAGAGTAAGGGCCTCCTACGCGGACTCCCCCTGTGTGTATTTTCTGAGATACGGCCCCCTTACAAGCAGACCCGCATTTTCCTTGGGTACGTTTCGGCTGCCCCCCGGTCGCCGTGTGTAGCAACTCCACCCTCGCTGAGGCTGGATCTGCCACCGTGCGACTTCCACGTGTTGCCTAAGAACACATGTGACGTATTCACCACCATACCTCCCCAGTTGGGCAGGGGTGGTCTCCGCGGGTCTTCCCCCCCCTGAAAATATGGGAAATTGGGTAAGACCCCCTTCCCTCAGTGCGTGTAAGGGCCCCGGCTGTCTATTGCTCTATGCTAGAAACATAGAGAGAAAAGAGGCCCAGCCAGGCTTGGCCCGTTCCCAGGTTGGCAAGCGTCGCCTTGTTCCCCTGCCTAGGGTAACCAAAGGGATCCCGACGACTTTTCTGGGGTATTGGGGAAGGGTACGTGCCCTGGCACAGCTGGTCGTTTGGCACGTAACAAATACCTGCCCGCTCCTGTGTCAGCAGAACACGTACACGGCTCAGCGCATGGCGAATTTAAATTGGACCCCTAGTGTCGCTTCTCCGACACAACGTGGAGAGAGCGAAAGACGGGGAACATCTAGGTTACGGATGTAACCTCCTTCCCTGATGGAGGGAACGAGACGTTGTGTCTTCACGGCCACGTCGCTGAGCCAAACCGCTGTAGTGGCCAGAACCATTTCCGGCTCCTCAGTAAAATCCTGAATGAACTCTAGTATTTGCCTCGCCTTTATACCCGTATGTCCGGGGGCAGGGTATGCAAATACTGACTGCCAACTTCTCATTGGCCTTTTTTCAATGGATCAGAGGCATATTCGGCGCTCAAGAGAGACCCCTAGTGTCGCTTCTCTGACACACGTCTCGTTCCCTCCATCAGGGAACGGAGGTTACATCCGTAACCTAGACGTTACCTACTGTGACAGCAGAATCAACAACAACAATGTAAATAAAGACATGCAAATGGCCAAACAATGCAACCATTTTATTCATGCCCCAGTGCATGCTGGGAAGAATGTAAAGTGGACTGAAACACATAAACATTTTGTGCATGCCAATTTAAACTCAAATAAGTGCATTAAGCCAACTCCCTGCTATGCGTTCCTGAAAATTGCCAAAACAAAAAACAAACTACAATATTCAAGTAAATCTTTCAATGTTTTTTTTTTTTTTTCCAGCATTATTTGATACAAAACTTTTTTTTACAGTGTAATGTTTCTGGAAACATTCTATTTTTTATGCATACAATAATATGATAACATGTTTAATGTTATACTGAAACATCAAATGTATTATTAAAATATAAACTAAAAAACAGTCTCAACAAGAATTTATTTGAATCAGTTTTAATTCTACTTCCTTAAATTCAAATTTGAATATCATTTCTACATCCTTTTTGCTACCTCAATTCAAATTCAGTCCAAATTCAGGAATTGAATTTCCATTCTTTATTCAATTCTGAATGGTGCACAACCCTGCTATTTAAAAAAAAAAAGTCCCTTTCGATTGTTCCAGAGTTAAATTTTTAAATACTGGTAACTGCTAACCAGTTAATAACTGATTAATTTTGTTCTGATATAAAAAAAAAAAAATCATGAAACCAAAGACCAAAAGGTTTATCACAGTAAATTGTCCAAATTACACCACTTCCTGTTGCCCAAAAAATGGGGCTTCACTCTTTTTAGTAGAACATGATAAGCATGTGCTCTGATTTTGAAGGAAACTGCTGCATTACACATTTATTTTCCTAATAACACGTTGTGGATGTAGCCTTATGTGACATGCTGAACACCTTTTTTTAACTACATATAATTACTACATATACATGCATGATTAATCCCGATGCAAGGAAAAATATTGAGGTTAAAAAGTAAATTTCTCAGATTCTCATATCACTGAATTATTGTTAGCTATGATGCATTAATACAGATTTGATGCTGCCGGATTTTGACTAAGAAGCAGATCTGTAATTAAAACAAATGTATAAAATAAAATGATTAAAGATTTATTAAATAATTAAAATAACTTTCATTAGATGTTGTTTAGTACAAACGTGGCCACACAGTGTGTGCGTGTATGGAGGAAAGAGAGATTTAGGCTATTCATTGATTTTAGATGGCCAGATGTGTTTGGGGGGTATCTTTAATATTAAGAATACATTTATTGAAAATACTTCATTTTGAATAGGCTACTGTATACTATGCTTGCTAGGTTGATAATTCCCCCACATGGGAAAACATATTATTTATAATTTCACTTATTTTGAGTGAGGCAAGTCCCTTATTTAGAGCTTTTTTTCCAGACCAGGCCACTTGATTCTCTTGTGAGATCTGGCTACACTGTAACTGGTACTGTACATCACCCACCCCTTAGCACGGAGTACTGTCATTTAAAAAAAAAAAAAACATTATTAACCGTTCTTTTATTACGTTTTAACCGGTTATCAATTGGAAAGGAGGCTGCAGAACACTGGAACCATAACAAACAAAATACTGTTTCTGCTCAGAACGAACCGAAATGAAAAACATTTCGTTTTTAGTCCCTGGTGATAGATATCCACTGCTTGTTTTGACCATATCAGGCACCCTGGCTACACTGTCTCCCGTCACTCAGACATGCATTCCTGTACAGTAACATGAGCATTTGAGTACACGACTTGGATTCTGCGGTTGGCATTGACAAATATGGCTCATGTGCCATTGCCAACTCTTAGAACTGGATAGACACCCTGTCGTACAGCTGACCCTGTCAGCAAGACATTAAGCCATAGACTAACACCATGCTTTACGGTTTGATCTCTTTATGTCTTCAGTTTACCATATTTTAAAAGACCTCTCTTTATTGATGGAACAGACTGCAACATGATTGTAGAATCTTAATTAACAAGACTGGTTCTTACTAACTTTTCCATGAAGATACCAACCATGCAGACTAAGGAAAGCAATCTTTGAGAGTTTGCCTTTCCCTTAAAATACTATTTTAATGTGATTAATCACTAATGACACAATTGATTTTGATCCATAAACATGGCCAGCCTTTTGCATTTTGAGAAACTCAAGTATATAGGTAACACAATATATTCTGCCATTAAAGATGCAAAATGAGGCTGCTGTACAAAAACATTAATCCTCATCCTAGTCATTATTTTGTTAATTCCTGACCATCCATAACCTTAATTATTCAAGCTGCCTTGCAGTATGCTTCACCTTTGTGATGTAACATGCATATGTATTTGAAAGGTGATGATTTACTCTTGTGTGTCTCGGATAGCATCAGTTCCAAGTATGCTTTGTACTACCAAAAACAATTTAAGTTACTTCTTCCATTACACCACTTCCCCTCTACATTTACAGCATGTTACAGCTATCCACGTGACTCAACTGTGAAAAAAGAAAAAAAATACAGGATATATCAATTTCATTAACCACAGAAACCCACGATTCTAAGAACTTCATCTCACTTCTTCAATTTTTAAACAAATATATGGAAATTATATGAAAAAGATTCCGGGCATTGTATTAGATAAGAAGCATGAAGAACAAGAAAAACAAAGGAGATGATCCCAGGCTAAAATAAAGTGATTGGCCAAGTAAGAGCGAAGACTTCAAATCCTCTCAGCTGCTATCTCTGCAGAGTCATTAGAATTCCAGAAGTCTTTTCAAAATCTCCATTGTGGCATTAGCTCATCAGATACCAGATAAGGATTCTTTTGAAATAGTATTTAATGCCCTTTTCCTTTAGAGCTTCTTCTCAAGTGATCTGGACTCTTTAAATAATCTGTCTGCAATGTGGCTTTCAGTCAGATATAGTGCTTTGTATCAATACAAATCAACCATATTGGCTGTGCTGTCCGAGATCAATATAAAATCACAACAAAGCTGTGGCGATGATTAAACTTTGATGTGTAATATAACTTAGTACAATAACTTTGTAAAAAAATAAATCCCAAAATCCGAAGTATTTGCATTCTATAATGCAGGGTTTGAACCTTTCATGACTTCATAGTGTTTGTAGGCCCTGTATCTTTGTCTTTTGTTGTAGTTTAAAATAATTTCAACAAAAACAAATTCTGAAGCAAATGTTGTAATATTTTTTCTAAAATGTCAGAGGAGAAAATTCATGAATCAGCAACAATAGATAGGTTTTGCTGCTGAAATTGGTTTGTGCTTACTAAAATTTGAATCACTGCCCCCAATGGCCGAAGCTGGAATTGTTGTTGAATGTATGCGCACATGTGAGCTCTGGTTTTCTGGTGCAATGTCCATAGAGTAGCACCAAAAGTAAGTTTTTGTTATTGTGGTAAATGGCGTAATAGTCAACAGGAATACATACACTCACTGAGAATGTTATTAGGAACGCCTGTACCCCTACTTATTAATGCGATTATCTAATCAGCCAATCGTGTGGCAGCAGTGCAATGCATAAATCATGCAGATGCAGGTAAGGAGCTTCAGTTAATGTTCACATCAACCATTCAAATGGGGAAAGAATGTGATCTCAGTGATTTAGACCATGGCATGATTGTTGGTGCCAGACTGGCTGGTTTAAGTATTTCTGTAAGTGCAGATCTTCTGGGATTTTCACACACAACAGTCTCCTGAGTTTACTCAGAATGGTGCCAGAAACAAAAAACATCCAGTGAGCGACAGTTCTGTGGACGGCATAGCCTTGTTGATGAGAGAGGTTAACGGAAAATTGCCAGATTGGTTTGAGGTGACAGAAAGGCTACGGTAACTCAGATAATCCCTCTGTACAATTGTATTGAGCAGAATAGCATCTCAGAATGCACAACATGTCGAACTTTGAGCCAGTGGTCTACAACAGTAGAAGGCCAAGTCAGGCACTTATTGAACATTATTAGGACCATAATGTTCCTAATACATTTCTCAGTGAATGAATTTTATTAACTCTACCCCTTAATCCAAACCCCATCATTAATAGAGTAAAAATAAAATTTTAGAGCAAAAATGCAACCTTTGAATTATGCTTACCATTGTTTATTCTAACATGATTACTTCCTGGTTCCCGCAGGACCAGAACTTGTGTCTTGGGGTTGCTCGTGCAACGGGCTGTTAGTAATTCCAGAGGGATGTGTGATTGCATTTGAATGGATGCAGAAATGTCTAATGGGGATGGTACTTGTCAATAAATCTCTATCTCTGTGTTCTCTTGTATGCACTCTCCTATGACTGAGACTGAGGTCTCTAAACTCCTCTTCTCCAACCACCCCACCACCTGTCCCCTTGACCCTGTTCCTTCCCACCTTCTCCAAGCCATCTCTCTATCCATCCTACCTGCACTCACTTATAATTAACACATCTCTTCTTACAGGTATTTTTCCCACTATATTTAAGCATGCTCGAGTAACTGCACTTAACCCCACACAAATAGAATACTACAGACCAGTCTCTCTCATCCCATTCATGGCAAAAACACTTGAAAGGGCAGTTTTCAGTCAGATCTCTGCCTATCATTTGCATAACAAACTGCTGGATGAAATCAGTCAGGCTTCAAAAGTGGACATTCCACCGAGACTGCAATGTCACTGAGTCACTGCGACAGGTGAGAGCTGGATCCAGATCATCCGTCCTGATTCTACTGGACCTTTCTGCAGCCTTTAACACAGTCAACCATCAAATCCTACTTTCCACCCTTTCTACTCTGGTCATCATTGGAACTGTGCTTGACTTTTTTAAGTCCTATCTCTCAGGTGTAGGTCCTTCAAGGTAGCCTGGTGAGGTGTTCAAGTCACATCAGCTACTTACTGGGTTACCTCAGGGTTCAGTGCTTGGGCCACTTCTCCTCTCTATATACACAACATCACTGAGACCCATCATTCAGGCACATGGGTTCTCTTACCACTGCTATGCAGATGACACACATCTCTACTTGTCTTTCCAGCCCAAGACACCATGGTAACTGCTCGAATCTCGGCCTGTTTGGCAGACATCTCAGCCTGGATGAAGGAACACTACCTGCAACTTAACCCAGTGAAGAATGAGCTCCTCGTCTTTCCAGCCAACCATGCTTTTGAACACAACATCACCGTTCAACTACAGTAATATCTTCCAAAATGGTCAGAAATCTAGGAGTATAACCAACTCAATTTCGCAGACCACGTCTCAAAGGCAGCACGATCATGTAGATTTACACACTACAATATCAGGAAAATAAGACTCTTCCTCTCAGAACATGCCACACAACTTCTTGTTCAGTCACTTGTCATAACTAGACTCCCTGCATGCGCAATTAGGCTGCAAATGATCCAGAATGCAGCTGCACGTCTGGTCTTTAATGAAACAAAGAGAGCGCATGTTACATCACTCCTTGTCTCTCTTCACTGGCTGCTGGTTGATGAACAAATCAAATTCAAGGCTCTGATGCTGGCATACAGAACTGTCACTTTGTCTGCTCCAGCAAACCTAAAATCATTTCTGCGGAGCTACGTTCCCACAAGAAGCCTGTGGTTGGCTAATGAGCGGGCCTTGTTGAAACAACACAAAGAGGCACCAAAACACTTTCCCAGACTTTCGGTTTCACTGAACCACTTTGGTGGAATGATCTTCCCAACTCCGTCTGTGATGCAGACTCACTCTCTGTCTTCAAAAAACTGCTAAAAACACATATTTTCCATGAGCACTTAATCATGCACTCATAAAAATAAAATAAAAAAACTCTAATCAGCCTTGGATACTACTATTCTGATGCTAGTGAAACATTGTAATGCAGCACGTTTCCTTAAGATGAATTGCTTATAATGTATTATTCCTATCTTGTAAGTTGCTTTGGATAAAAGCATCTGCCAAATAATAAATGTTAAAGTAAAATTTAAATTGGCTGAATGGGGTTGATTTTAGGGTACATTAACTTTCATGTTTAAAATTGTTGATCCATGTGATCATGTTGTCTGGAACCCAGGCCACTGAAAAAGTGAATGGTCACTGTTGCGCAATATTCTTTATTTAAATATCTAAGAACAGCACCAAAAAGGACATATAGAATATCCTTGACATACATGAACTGACACCATACATGATGTAACACAGCTGTTTCACATGCCTTTAGCATGACACAATGGGTGTGTCATGAGAGCCAAAGAGTGACCAGAGGCCTCATTCATCGACTGCAATATGTGAGGTGTCCTGCTTGGCTGGATGCCATTCCAAAGTCATGCTGGACCCTGGCTGAGGGAGCGAAACCCAGCTGGAGGCTCCTGTCCAGAACACATGCTTACAGCTATCAATTGCCTTGAGGTTGTAATGTTATGGCTGAGCTGGTCAGTTCAGAGATCAATCTGACACTTACATTAATGGGTTTGTTAGTAGATCTGTTTGGCCGATTTAGCACAGTATGACACAATACTGACATTTCACTCATTCCATAAGCATTTACAACTTCAGCTATGTTGTACAACATCTCATCTGCATTCATAGAAACCATTTATTTCTTCTGAAGACCTAAAAATAACACACAATGCTGAGAGTTACTGCACTCAAGCTTATATTACAATATATGTAAACATCATATACATTTAGGGCTACTAAACATTAGATCTCTTTCAACCAAAGCACTAATTGTAAATGAAATTATTACAGATCATAATTTGGATGCGCTCCATTTGACTGAAACCTGGCTTAAACTGGATGAATATATTAGTTTAAATAAATTTACTCCCCCAGTTTATTGTTATAAACATGAGCCTCGTCTGAAGGGTCGAGAAGGAGGTGTTGCTACAATTTACAGTGAAGTTTGTGGTGTTACTCAGAGGACAGGATATAAATATAAAGTTTTTTGAACTAATAATGCTTAATGTGACACCGTCAGATATAAATAAAAAAACTCTCCTTAAATAAATTAAAGATCACCTGTGCTATATTCTGATTTCCTTGGTGAATTTGCAAATTTAATATCAGATCTTGTAGTTACTGTAGATAGAGCTTTAATTGTTGGTTACTTCAACATTCACATGGATAATGAAAACGATACATTGGGAGTCAGATAAAATGTAACAGGACCAACTCGTCGCCATAATCATACGCTAGATTAAATTCTGTCATAAGGTGTTGATGTTGATAATATAGAAATTCTGCCGCAGAGCGATGATATCTCCGATAATTACCTCGTCTCTTGTATGCTGCAATCAACTAATGTTTCTCAATCTACACCAAACTATCTCTCAGGCAGAACTATTCTTTCGACCACTAAAAATAGCTTCACTAATAATCTTCCAGATCTATGTCATACACTCAGTAAAGCCCAAAGCCTAAAAGAATTTGATGAAATAACAGAAAATATAAATACAGACTTCTCTAGCGCTCTTGATAGTGTCGCCTCCCTTCGATTAAAGATATTGAAAGAAAAAAGCCCTGCACCATGGTACAATGATCACACTCATGCTCTCAAGAGAGCAGCTCGGAAAATGGAGCACAAGTGGAAGAATACAAAATTAGAGGTATTTTGTGGTTCATGGAAGGTTAGTGTCTGTAGCAACAGACAGGCACTAAAAGCTTACAGGTCAGCATATTTTAGCAAATTCATAGATAATAATCACTCCTTGGTGTTTATTCAGTACTGTGGCTAAATTGGTTAGGGAATAAAGCCTCAACAGAACCAGATATTCTGTCGCAGCACAAGAGTAATGACTTCATGAATTTCTTTACTGATAAAATGTAAATAATCAGAAATAAATTTTTTATTATGCAATCATCTGTCATAGTACATCAGAAAACAGTGCCTAATAATTTTCCTCAAGTGCAACTTCAATTCTTCTCTGTTATAGGTCATGAAGAGCTAACAAAACTTATCGAAACATTAAAAGTCACAACATGTATGTTAGATCCAATACCAACCAAGCTGTTAAAAGAGGTATTCCCTGTAATCACAGAGCCTCTTCTTAATATTATTAACTCCTGACAAGCCTTAAGACATGTCCCAAGAAACTTTAAAATGACAGTTATCAAACCGCTTATAAAGAAGCCACAACTTGATCCATGATAACTTTCTAATTATAGACTGATTTCAAATCTCCCATTTATGTCAAAAATACTAGAAAAGTTAGTGTCCACCCAAATATGATAATTTCTACAGAGAAATAGTATATATGAACAATTTCAGTCAGGATTTAGGCCTCATCACAGTACAGAGACTGCACTTATCACAGTTACAAATTACTTGCTCTTATCATCTGATCACGGCTGCATTTCACTTCTAGTGCTTTTAGATGTTAGTGCTGCATTGGACATGATAGATCACGTTATTCTCTTGAATAGGCTAGAGAATTATGCTGGCATTTGTGGAGTTGCATTAGCATGGTTTAGGTCCTCTTTAGCAAACCGCTACCACTTTTTCTATTTAAATGTGGAATTGTCATACCAAACAAAAGTAAAGTATGGAGTGCCACAGGGATAATATATAGGGCCTCTGCTTTTCTCCTTGTATATGTTGCCCCTGGGAGATATTATCAGGAATCGTGGAATAAGTTTCCACTGTTATGCTGACAATACCCAACATTATATTTCTTCAAAACCTGATGAGATTTCACAATTATCCAAATTTGCAGAGTGTATCAATGAAATAAAAGATTGGATATCCCGAAATTTCCTTCTACTCAATTCCTACAAAACAGAGGTACTAATTATTGGACCAAAAACCTCTAAAAATATGCAGATGAAATATAATTTGACTCTCGATGGATGTACTGTTACATCATCTTCAACAGTGAAGAACATAGGTGTTATATTTGATACCAATCTGTCCTTTGAAAATCAAATTACCAATGTTTGTAAAACAGCATTCTTCCACCTAAGAAATATTGCTAAATTATGACACATGCTCTCTGTTGCTGATGCCGAAAATCGAATTCATGCGTTCATGACCTCAAGACTAGATTATTGAAATTAATTACTGGGAGGATGCCCAGCAAGATCAATTAATAAACTTCAATTGGTTCAAAAGGCAGCAGCCAGAGTCCTGACGAGAACCAAGGAATATGATCACATTAGCCCAATTTTATCATCGTTACATTGTCTACCTGTAAAATTTCGTATTAATTTTTAAATTCTGTTTACTACATACAAAGCTTTGAATGGTCAAGCTCTGCTGTACTTAAGTGAACTTCTACCACGCTATATTCCATTACGTTCATTGCGATCGCATAATCCTGGCCTGTTAATAATTCCTAGAATATAAAAATCCACAAAAGGAGGTAGATCCTTTTCATATTTGGCTCCTAAACTATGGAATAGTCTCCCTAACACTGTTTGAGATGCAGACACACTCCCTAGACTAAAGACTCATCTATTTAGCCAGGCATACACCTAATTATCCATCAACTCACAATTAGGCTGCTTTAGTTAGGTCTGCCGGAACCAGAAACAGTGATCATGATCTATAATTGCAATAAATTGAATGCATCTATGCCAATTTTATTTGATTTGTTTTCCTGTCTCAACCTCGGGACTCCTATCCTGAGGTCACCAGAACTGGCTTGATCAAGCTCCATTCCTGCTTCATGTTGACTCCACTGCTACGTGTCACTGTGTGATGATGACTAATAGTAGACGGTGCCACCGAACATCACTTCAGTCTATTACGATGGACTTCAGAGGTTGAACAGATGCCAACTCCAACCATAAGACATTGGATACTTCATATGCCATTGCCTAAACCTTGGACTTAGGAGAGACCTCAAAATTACCAGCCAGGTTGAACTGTGATGCACCTAACTGATCTCTGCCTACATCACCTCGGTCTAATGATGGACCACACTCTTGAAATGGAATACATAGACTATCAATTGCCAACAAATGCCTTCATCAGCCAACTAACAGGACAATTGCATCTATGTGAACTTCTGCAGTTAATTCAGGATGGACTTCAAAGACATTAGACATTAATCTTACATTTCATACAAAATCTTTGTTTAAACACTGACCCTTAACACTTACTTACTGTAGTTTATTCATTTTAAACCATGACTTGCACTATACATAAGTAATATTGGAATTATATTCATGATGTTAGCCAGAGAGGAACTGGCCCCCACAGTGAGTCTGGTTTCTCCCAAGGTTATTTTTCTCCATTAATGAACATCTTATGGAGTTTTGTGTTCCTTGCCACAGTCACCTTCGGCTTGCTCACTGGCGTTATACATACAATTATTATTTAATTACTTATTTTCAAAAACAATTCACAATCATGTTTTATCAAACTACACTATGATGACTCTAAGACATTACAGATATTGCAGTTTTATCTTTTGTTTGCTTGCATGCATGATCTTCTGTAAAGCTGCTTTGAAATTATGTGTGTTGTGAAAGGCGCTATACAAATAAAAATGACTTGACTTGACTTGTACGGCTTGGAAATGTGCATGTTCTTGTGGCGGCATTAGCCAATCAGCATTGTCCAACATGATCACTCAGGAAATCAACATGATGCTAACAAATCTAACCCAGGTCTACGCTGCTGACACAATGTGCTTCCGGTTGCGTTACAATGGAGTATATACACATTGGAGCAGATGTCAGTGAGTCAACATAATGTGGCTGATCCTAGGGTACTGAACTCTTGGACAAAAACGCTGTCTTCTCGTGTGCTCATGATGTTGGTTTAGAGTATAGGATATTAAAATATGCATTCCTGTTTACATAATTATATAATTTATCACTAAAAATACTACTCACTTTTGGTACCACACTGTGGACATCTTCACACGTGCCCATACGTTCAGCAACACTTCCAGTTTCACCCGATGGGGGCAGTGGTTCACATTTCTGTAAGCACAGACGATTTCAGAAGCAGAACTTTTGACATATGTGCCCTTCAAGTTGACAAAGAAATATCGTAATTACGAGTTCCTAGCATATGAATGACCCAGCAAAGACGGAAGTTCAAGTGAGAAACTCGGAATTCTAGATGAGTTGCCGAGATGGGAGGTGTCCTATACTTTCAACATGGCAGAGGAATGTGCAGTTTCTGAAGTGAATGACAGGTTTCGTTAATTTTTCTAAATACAGCTAAATGTTAGTGCTTGCCATTTTGGTCATATTAATTTATGTATATCAGCAACCATTCTATGCATGTTGTACATTTTTACAATGTGAAAATAGCTTGAAATTGTCAAATATTCCATTATCGTCAGCGAGCTAACTGAGTGATATGTATTTTGGTGTCAAAAGAAAAGTTCCTCAAGAAATATGAATGAATGAACATGGCGTCGTCCATATTTCCAGTTCTTTCTGACAACAAAGCATGTGAACATGACATACTCATAATTATCACTTCAGTAGTGGGATGTAGGAAAATTCTGATAGCACATAAAGGCAGCGTTACACCCTGTGTTCCAAACAGGTAGACTGTGAAGATAAATCGGCCTGAGATTTTACATAGAAACTGGTCCAAAAGTTGTTTTTTGGGGGGGGGGGGTCGCTGTCCTTTTCTGCATATCACTGCCCCATTGGCATATTGTGGCGCTGTTTTGTGGCCCATTCAGCATAACAAGGCGGCTCATTTCATCTTATTCCCAGTTCATTTTGGGGCCAGTCCACCCCAGATTGGACCCAAAGTGCATCGGCCCACCAGGAAAATGCCCGGTTGGCCAGATTACCAATCCAGCCCTGGTTCCAAATGGGATAAATCTCCTTGGTCATTCCAAACCAAAGGGCTAATAAATAGCTGCTTCAAAGGGCCCTTTGAAACGGGCATTTCTATAGGGTTCAACAGATGGACACTTCGCTGTCAATGTTATTTTTGTACCCTACACCCTTCAACCCTCTGAAGCTCTCACTCTGGAGGGTAAACCCTCTTAAGGGATTAGGGCATAGGCATGAGCCCTCCGGAATAGAATGCACCCTCTGTCGATGAATTCAGGGTGCCATTATCCTGCAACACCTAGTCACATGACATTTACAGCCTATCTACAGTAACTGGTTCAAAAATAAAAAATAAAAAAAACTGGATTCAGAGCGGAGTGCCCATGAGCAAAGATGCTTACTCTCCCTAACTCCCATCGCTTACTTCCGGAGTCCTATGTCAGCCAAGCAATTGCCTTTGAGTTTAATGTGAATGCTAATGGATAGCTCTCTCCAGGCATTATGGACCTCCTTGTCTGGACCTCCAGACTCAGATTTTTTACATATCTTGAGCCTTCTTATTGAATCAAACCTTCTTACTGCATCCTTTTTGGACACTGTTTGTTAATAAATGCTGAAGCACAGATGCACATTTCACAGACTTTTCACAGACTGTGCGTGCGTGCATGCATGCGTGCGTGCATGTGTGTGTGTGATGCCCATTCTCAACTCTCAGTGTAAGCAGCTGAAGTGCCACAGAATGGAGTTCTTTGTCCCCAGTACTGAGGAAAACCAGTGCCTTTATTTATGTCCTTCTCCTCCTCTACATCTCTCTACTGCTTCACCATGCTCACATTCACTTAAGTGATATACAAATACAACAAGAACAAATAAATGGTTCAGATAATCTTAGTTTAGTTTAATTATTTTAGATTAAAATGTAATCAGTTGTAAATTCTGTAATAAGCTATTTTGACATTTACAAACATATAATGTTGAGTTGAAACTGTTTTAGTAAGTTTTAGCGAACTGGAAAGTGTTTAAGAAGGTAATATTTGTAAGGGATCTTGAGACACATTTGTAGGAACAAAAAACCTTTGCTTAAGACTGTAAACTATAAAAGAATTGCATCGCATTTGACAATTTTACTCTAAAAGTTCGTTTTAACTCAGAATTACACCAACTATAATTGTTAAATGCTTAAAGAAATATTCCAAGTTAAATTGCCTTCCCTACCATGATTCAACTCTGAATAATAATATTATACAGCACAAATTATTTTATTCCTGTTTTAATGACCTGTGAAACTGTACCAATCTGTAGTTCATTCAGATTAGTTTTTACATCTGTCACACAAAAGTCTTGTAAGACATTTAGGAGACATTTAGTGTGATACCATGGGCTTTTGATCTTTTGTACCATTTAAAATTCAGTGTTCTATCGTAATATTTTTGTAAAGTTGTTTGTAAAGTAAATTGTTCACAATCATACAGGCAATGCACACTTTAAGTCATATTTTATGCAAACCATAATTATGTGAACCATTATCTAAAACGTCTGAAGGACTAATCTGAGATCCATGTTGCAGCTTTCAATATTTATATGAAATGCTTTGTTGTCCTCTGTCACAAGCCTGCAATGACTACCTACCAAGTGCATGATGAGCCACTGCTGGTGAGTACAAAATGTCCTTTCTGTTTGGTCACCTGCTCACCAGTGCCATCTAGAACGATATGAGCCCTCTTTTTCAAAAAATCCACTGCACTATCATTTCATAAAGTGACTCTCTGCAGGTTGAAGAATCATTTTATTTATTTATTTATTTTAGATAAGTTAGAAAGTTCACTGGGGCTCACTGGGCATCCAACCAAGAAATCAGCTCCCAGTCACGTCAAGTTCATGCAGATAGAAGACTGTATTAACAGCAACCATTTACTTGCATTCCTTGGGCTTGTCACTTGTTTTCTTAATAAATGTTATATCTTAGATTTCCAGAACAAAACATGCAGTCCTTCAGGAAAAGCATGCTACACAAATCATCTGAAAAATATGTTATCGACTATTGATGATCAAATGTTTAATATCATCACAAAGGGGAGAAGCTCAGCTTTCTATGATTGCGCTTCTAGTCCACTTAGAGAAAAAGATGTTTGATGAAAAAATGGGGGTGGTGCATGAACTGAAAATTAGACTGAATGTCTATGGACGAGAACATCTGTGAGGGCTAAAATGCATGAAATCGCCACCTACATTTCATATCAGCATTTTGTGATGGAAGATGTTAGAGGAAAACCTATTTTTCCTAGTACTTGCTGCCATATAACAAAAAATAAGACTTGTTAAAGGGAGATAGAGTGAATAGAACCAGAATTAGATGTATACAAAATTAGGATATATATATATATTTATATATTATTATTATTATTTCTGTTCATCTTTAGATTGTAAACATTTACAGTATCTTTTATGAATAATTGTACTTTTATTATCATTAGTTTGGGGTTTTTCTGAAAAAATTTGTCCACAGTACGTGTAAATGGTGAGCTTTTAAATCTGAGGGTGAAAAATGCACCAGAGTTTAAGGGGTTAAACTACACTGCTGATAATAGTCAACATTATCACGATTATCTACCCATGACAAGAAATTTGGTGGATGAGTCTACTAAGGGCTCTGCGGGATTGGATATACTCTTATACTTCAAAGTGCCAATGGGTTTGATGGATCTGTATGCCCTTTCTCCAAGCTGGATCCTGAATGTATGACAAATATCATACCACTGAAACTTCTCACAGCATGCATACATGTTACCGTTTGTTGGTAATGAAAAGTGACAAGGAGAGGCATAACACTGAACCCTAATGATAGATTACACAGTACATCTTGGAGACACACTGCTGTTGCACAATATCTCTGGCTCTGTATGGAGGTTGATCTTTTTCAGACCCGTCCCGTCTTGAGAAATTTTCCCAGATGTTTATTCAAAGCAGTCAAATACTGAAAAGCACCTCAGTTAAATGTGTGACACAAATGTTTGGTTAAAAGTTTGGAGAGCCAACACTGACATATAAATTGAAACAGCTGTGCAAATAAAGACACTAATTAGGCCAATTTGAAAAGCAAAACTACAGTACTTGCAGAGTACATGGAGCAGCATTGACCCTACGGGCATGGAATTTAATTTTTAGTTACTGGTGCCCTGAAGTCACTATTCCATTATGGAAAAAGGGAGCCTTGAAGAATAAAAGACACAAAGGTTATAGTATGTCTCTATTGTCCAGACGGAGAATGAATTTGGCGCTGGTAGGAGAGACACTTTCCTACACCAGTAGCAGGATGGAATAGAGCACTTTTGGAAAAAACTGACTGTCTGGCTTAGGCAAAGCTGCGACCAACCTGTTTGAGAAAGAGGGGGAAATCCACTTTCATGAGGGATGAGGACTTTTCGTAAAGCCAAGGCAGTGGTTTTTCAGAGGATTACAACTGACACAAAGCACAGCTAACCACCGGCTGTGTGAGCCGCAGTCTGGCCGGCTGGCTGGCAGTTCAACCTTCCCATTTATGAGAGCCAGTGATGGACACACACATACACAGCTAGATACATTCCCTCATCAACTTTCAAACTGAATGTGTGTGTAAGTGTGTGTGAGAGACAGCTATATCATTTTCCAATAAACTTTTGGCAGCATCTTCTCCTCACCAAAGGCATTAAAATCTGAATCACTTGAAAAGGACGGATGGATTTTAGCAGAGGAGAAATTCTACCCTTGGCAGATTAACTTTAGATGAAATCACTGAAAAATATGAGACAGTGTTGCCGAGCCCAAAGCACCACACACCGTAGTGTAAAGACACCAGGAAGAGAGAACTTTAGTGTCTGCAACAAATATAATGTAACAAATATTGTTGTATCACTTATAAACATCATGAGCTGTCTATGAAATAAAAAGATACACACAGAGATTTCATCAAAATTCAAAAGTGTATTTTTCTTCTGAACAAAGACACACAAATACAGTGCAGTAACTGGCATATGTTATATACATGACTAATATCTATAGGAATCCCTTTAGGTACATTACACTGAAAAATAGAATAGATTATTTTAAGCAGCATTTTTTGTGTTTGTTAAACAAACAACATACATTTCCATTTTTAAAGATAAAATACCTACAACGGCTTCTTAAAAAATACATGTTGATCATTGCAGCACAAGGACGTTTTCTATTCTAAACACATTAAGTTCTGCTTCCACAGAACAATATTCTTTGTAGTAACCTTTTTTGCAAACACAATCCCAAAATACATAAAAAATTCATTTTTCCAACAGGGTTCCATAAAATGTCTTGTGATTGTATTTTCAGAGATATTTGTGTGAAGACTTTTTTGGAAACAGTTTACAATAAGATTCTATTTGTTCACATTAGTAAATGCATTAGGTATCATTAAACAGCATTTTTTTTTTTTAAATCTTGGTTCAGGTTAATTAATAAATAACATGATTGTTCATGTTTATCTTACATTAACATTTAAAGAATGTTAAACAAATATTAGTATATGTTGAAATTAACATTAACCAAGATTAATAAATGCTGTTAAAGTATTGTTCGTTGTTAGTTTGCATGTTAACTAATACAACCTTAACGTAAAGTGTTACCAGCTTTCCAAAATCAAAACAAAATCACAAATATGCAGCTGAATATTGGCAAAACATATAGTCTATTCTGCACTCTGTTTCAGAGGTTAGGTAGTTTTACCACAAACAAATATTCAAGCCACATGGCCTCTGTGTTATAAGTGTTGAAGTTGTAAGGCAACAGGTTTTTAGCCTATTTATTCCATGTGGTCAGATGTTGTAGAGTGTCTTTGGTGTAATATGATAAGACAAATGTACTGTAAGGATGTCTTTTTATGTGGTCAACCAAAGACTATTTCCTATGTTTACTTCAACATTTACTTAAACACAAAGGATTTATTTTGACATGTTACAGGCAAGAATTACTCATTTAAAGCTTAGATTCAAGACAGCAATTTTGAGCATCATACCCATTTTGGCATGCAAAGTAAAATCCAAAGTATTACAATTTAAGAGATTGATTGCCAACCAAAAACCTAACCATTACGCAATGACAATAAAGCTAAACTCTTCTTCAATCAGGATCCCTTAAGTCATATCACAAAACCTCTAAGTTAGGTTCACCAATGAACTCTGATTTGAAAAAATTAGGCACAAGTGGAAATGTCACCAAAACCCTTAAAAGAAAAAAGGCATTTGTGTGAGCACAGAGTTATGGCCCATAATAAATTTAAACCCCTTTAAATAATCAAAAACAGACCATCTTTTAAAACTCCTGCCAACTGGTTCTATACTAGCCAAGAACCTTCTACATCAGAAGACTAATATTAATATTCTTAAAGGTACACTACAGAATTCTGGTGAAGGATATAGATGCAGGCAGAGCATCAAAAAGGGGCAGGAGCTCCAAACCGACAGCAAACATGTAGTGAGCCCCTAACATTACCCTTTCCCTAACCCCAACCCTTTTCCCAACCTAACCCTTTCCATAACCTTAACCATGAGTGGAAGTGACACCCCTTTTTGGAGTTGAAGCCACCCATTTTGGAATAACCCTGCCCCCTTCTGAAGTAACCATGCTCTCTTTTGGAGATTCCCCCCTATTTGGAGATCTACGGCCTGCAGCTATACATGCTTGGAATTCTGGGCTCTCTATCAACATCTGTGGTTGAAGCATACAATTGTCCATCAGTCACTGATATTAAGACCTAAGAGACATCCTACAAGTCGCATATATACAAAAATACCTAGTCTGGGCAAGCAAGTAGCATATCTGCCGCCATAGCTAGACCTTGATTTCTTTGTTTACAGACAAGACGTGAACACGCAAGGACAAATGACTGAAGCCTGAAATTTCCTGTCAAATCAAACATTGTGATTAGATCCTTACCATAGTGACTCGGTGTAACCTAAAAACAAGGTTTTGAACACAGATCTTGTACTTGTAGAATGTACTGGTTCTATAATGGTATTTTGTTTATTTCTAACAGAAAATTAAATGACATATCCTATGTAGTGTACCATTTATCACTTCATGTATTCTTAAAAATCTGTGCCAATCTTAGTACAGCTAAAACACACAGTTACAATTCCTATCTAGACAAGGGGAAGCTACAGTATAACAACATACTTTGTTCCCAAACAGGTAAGCCAGTAAAAGAAAAAGAGGAAGCAAAGAGCTTACGTTGAGTAATGAAGCCTATATGACAGGACACCATTGCACAACACTTTGTATGCTCAAAATCTGTCAACAAATGCTCTTAATAATTCAGAGCTGTGGTGAAATGGGTAGTGCTCTTGACATATAAGAGTCACTGGCTCACAGGAACCCAGAGTTAAATCCAGCCTGGGTTATGCCCTGATCAAACTCCCCATCTTCCCTTCAATTCCTGTCTCTCTTAACTAACCTTTGTAAAAATAAATTATCTCTTAATAAGACAATGTATGTACTGGAAAAGGCACAATCGTATCCATTTTCAAATCCTATTTTTCTGTCATGTGCAAACTGATGAAGGCCCTTAAACATGACTGTTGTGACAATTTGGTAAATAAACTACAGCATGAAATAAGACATGAATCACAGACTGACATCCATGTGGTAAGTGACAATCTTTTCACAGACTGCATTAAGCTAACATGTCTTTCTAAAGGTATTTGTCTCAATGTTGGACAGTGAACAGGTTTTTGGATATCCCAATAAAGACAGCAACTGTAAGATATTGAACAGAAGAAACTGGAAGAGTACATCTTCAAAACTGGACATGTCCATTCATTTTGCTGTCTGTTGATAGGCTGGAATTAGTGCAGGCTATTTCAGCCTAGCCAAAGTCAATGCGTGGTCGATATTCAAGTACCATTGGGTAGGCCTGGAGAAAGGGACATATAAAATGAGTTTAAGATTGACATTTTTCTTTATGACAGTATTCAGAGAATCATTGCACATATAAAGTCTGTAATGACATGGTTTGCAATTTAACATTTTACAATCAGGAACTAGAGCTGTCAGAATGAATGCATTAATTTAAAAAGTACAACACATTAAGATTTCTTAATCGCGATTAAAGCATTTACCAACAATACAGCATAAACCAGCATAAACACTTGTTGGGAGGGTGGAACATTTGTAATGGGTCTACCCAGAGTCATTACACTGACACACACATACACACACACAAAAGCGCTTCCCTGTCAATTATAAAATTATGGAGAAAGGAGCTCTTCCAGCTATTATTTGATGTACAAAACAAGCCCAGATGGGACTTGTGATAGAAATCAAGTATTTTAAGTACCAATGAAGCACACCAAGTTTTAACTATCACTCTGCTTTTCCCCTTGAGTTCAAAGCAATCTGGATGCTGGTGTTGAAGCTCTTGATGCAAATCACGAATGCAGCTTCACGATTGCTGTAACACAGCAGATTGTCACAGTCTACTAGCAGATTAATATTTTGGAGGATGACATGTTAAGAGATTTAATGCCCATTGCAAAGAATCCTAAACCTATGGAGACTAAAGCCATCTTTACACAGCAACGGTGGCACAGAAGCTGCATCTTAAGTGGCAATAACTATAGCAAACTATTGTTAAAATTGTGGTGAAAAACAATAGTCGAGCGTTCCCAGAAGTCCCTGTGCGACACATGACATTTCATTATATTTTATAGCAAATAGTTTTGTTCCTTCTTATTTCAAATATCTGTTACATTATGTACCTTGGGGTGTTCTGTGTTCTATTTTATGCAGTTTAGTTAACGCTTATTGCATTATTTCAATGTCACATGTGTTACCCTGATAGTGTTTTGTGTTTGTGTGAGTAACACTGTGAACTGTCTCTACTGTACACGTGATTGCTACTGGAAGTGCCACTCTTGATGAACTTTTAAGTCATCATGTGGCCTTTTGTAGTTACAATGCATTTTAAAGTGAAAACCAGACTTTTATAGTTCCAGAATGTAAATATATCAAGAGTGTATCACTTAATAATATAAACGGTAGTGAACCGTAAAATATGCAGGCATCAAAATTACATCTCTTAAAGCCTGAAATGTGGTCACAGTGTTTTTAATGGGAAATTTCTGGCAAAAACAGCTGACAGTACTTTACTGGATATTTACTGGATATATACAGATTATTTTGTTCCCAGTGAAAATTTTAAAACATTTAACATAACTAGAATATTTATATATATATATATATATATATATATATATATATATATATATATATATATATATATATATATACTGTGTGTGTGTGTGTGTTATATACATAACTTTTCCATGATTTTATTAATTTCCATTAGTTTTTCAGGCCTGGAAACCACAATTTTTTTATTCCCTACATTATAAGGGTTTTCCATGTGGGATACCTGACATATTGTGCTAGGTTTTTATATTAGGGATGGGCATTTCTAGTAATTTTGTATTCAAGTACTCGAATATAAATCTCAAGTAATCGATTACTTGATTTTGTGTATGTTAAAGTTCAACCTTCACATTTTGACCTATTTTTTGCATAACACTATGCATTAACAACCAGATCTAGATAAATAAAGAAAAAAGAGGTGTGGTGGTGGCGTAGTGGACTAAAGCACATAACTGGTAATCAGAAGGTCGCTGGTTCGATCCCCACAGCCACCACCATTGTGTCCTTGAGCAAGACACTTAATCCAAGTTGCTCCGGGGGGATTGTCCCTGTAGTAAGTGCACTGTAAGTTGCTTTGGATAAAAGGGTCTGCCAAATGCATAAATGTAAATGTAAAAACAAGAAAAAAAAATCTAAAAAACGTTTGCACTCACACATAGAAATATACATTCCAAGTCTTCTGAAGTGATACAAACACTTTAAATAATGGCCAAATTTTCTTTTTGGGAGAACTTACAGCAAGATTTAGCTGAGAAAAACAATTTCGATGTTGCCCGCAGCAGGCCAAGCAAAAAGGAAAATCAAATTGCAATATTCGAGTAGTGTTTTAACAAGTGAAATATTTAGAGCTGAATAAGTATTCGATTAATTGATTACTTGTGCACATCCATATTCTATATATTTATCATAAAAAAAACAATGGGATGTTATTGTTATTTATTTATTGAAAATTGTAAACTGGTGATAATTAAAAAAGTTGTCATCTAATCTGAAAATTGGTAATACTGTGCAAGACAGTCCCCATCTCCTTGTTAAAAAACTTGTTTCTATTTCTTTCTTTTAGAAAGTGAGAACATCTTCATAGCGGTACCAGGTGAATCACGTGAACAAACACACATACTTATTCACAAGTACACTCACAAGGCACACTGGGCCCTATCACAGACTTATTTTTAAAAAGGAGGGGAAGGAGATTTCTCTCCTGAGATGAGGTACATGCTCTTTCTGACCCAGTTCTGTGCCATTTCATTCCACAATTAAATCATTTTAACCTCACCTAGCTAACTTCATAACTGAAAGGAGCAGGTCAGAAAAATAATTTTTGTCATTATTAGGGGACATGAATACCAAAGTTGATTATGTGAATTATTCTTGTAATTCAGATGTTTATCTAAGTATCTTAGGAAGCCATGAGGGACAACTGTCTAAATTTACAGTATGGAACGTCAGTACTTCTTTCATTTAAGTAGTCAACATAATTTTCACCATAATTATTATTTAAAAAAAAAACATTTTGTGAATTTCTGGCAACCACATTTGCCAGTTTTTATCGTAATTTAAAATGACTTTCTATAGTATTTTTGGGGTGGTCAGTGTTGAGTGAGTGTTCAGTGTTGTATCAGAGGTAGGGCCATAGATGTTCAGCCTATTACAGAATGATTTTGCACTTGAGAGTCAACAGCACTGTAACAGACCACTGATAGGCTTTAGATTGCACACATGAGTGGAGAGGAGGAGATACTGGTATTTTAATGGCTTACATTTTCTCCCCGAAGCCTCCAGCGAGTCATGTAGATGAACTCCATTGTGTGGTCTTTGCCCATGATCTCACCATTGCATAGAACGTCTAGCTGCAGAAAGAGTTAATGACTGTCAGATCAACTTAACTGAAGAGAAGATTAAGATTTAAAGCTCATACAACCAAAACGTAAGCACGATGCCAACTCTACAATCTACATGCCCATGTAAGCTAAAGAGATTTAAACAAAATAAAAAATCAACATCTGACATCCCATTTGTAACATTAGGCCTATGCTTTTAATGTGCAGTAAAGGAATAGTGGTCACTGAAATAGACGTTTAAAAGATTTTCAATTGTTACTTACCTCATAAGAACTCGGAAGCTTTAACTTCAGACTCAGGAACTTTTTGATTGTTCCAACAGTCACTCTTGTTGAGCAGCGAATAAATTTTTTCATTAAGCCCTGGAAAATAAAGCAAAAGAAAAACTGTCAGATGTCAACAACTTTCAAACATTAGTCAGCAGTCAAACATTTTTCATACAATTAATGGAATTCATAGATTTATTAAAACGTATTCATATTAAATTAGATTAATGAAAAATGTTTAATGACAACACGTTCTTTGCAGTCAATGTATTTCCCTAATTTGACCATATAACATTGTTTTATGATGTTCTGTGACAGCACGCACACACCAGACTGATCACACAGTGAATTTGAAAATAGTAGATCAAAAGTTCTGCTTCTTAAATCAGTCTGTGCTTACCGAAATTCAATACTACTGCCCCTTTTACATATTCAAAGATATTATTTTCGTTGACTAAAACTGTATGACTTTTTAGTCAGAGCAAAAATTATTTATTTATTAATTAATTATTGTGACATGATGAAATATTGACCAATTTTATTTTCAAAAGATCAAAAGATTAAAACCAAAACAAAATGACTAAAACAAAAAACTGTATTAAAATTTTCAAGCAAGTTCATTAGTGAAAACATAATGTGATTCTGATGGTGTTAAACTTAAATCTCACACTTGTTGAGTTTTGATGATAAATATATTCAACCATACAAAAAGTGCAACTGACTTTACATTTACAGCATTAGTCCCATCTTGATGTCATTTATAAATAAATGTGTACTAGTAGTGTCGCTAAGCTTCCAGCAATGGGTTAATTACAAAAGATAAAACCGTGAAATTAAGCTGAATTTGATCTGGAGGAAGGAAGAAAGAAAGAAAGAAAGAAAGAAAGAAAGAAAGAAAGAAAGAAAGAAAGATTCTTAAAGGGCACCTGTTATGCCCCTTTTCACGAGATGTCATTTAATCTTTGGTGTCCCCAGAATGTGCCTGTGAAGTTTCAGCTCAAAATACCCTACAGATCATTTATTATACCATGTTGAAAATGGCCATTTTTGGGTGGGAATAAAAATTAGCTGTTTTTGTGTGTGTCTTTAAATGCAAATGAGCTGGTTCCCCGCCCTGTATTCAGAATAGGGAGGAGTTTTGACATCTCTGCTTGGGATAACTAGACATCATAAGCAATGTGACTGAAAGCTGAAATAGTGGTGTTCAGCCCTATATGTTTGAGTCAGACACTGATGAGGGAGAGACTCCATCAGAAGTAACAACTTTGAGAATGAACCAGGAAATGGTTATTTGATAAATTAATTTATTTGTTGTAGAGTTTTTTCAGCAGTTTTGCAATGATGGATGAGCAACACACACACACACACACACACACACACACACAAATACTGCTACAACGTTCACTATGTGCTATAACGAAACAATACACACAAACAAACATGTCCGTTGGCAGTGTCCGTCAACAGTAATAGGCAGGGCCTGTACAAAGTGACATCACTTTGTACAGAATCTGCGAACGGCTTGTTCTGAGACAGTGCTTATGATTAATGGGGATTAAAAAAAAGAACTTGAAGTTATACTGATTGATACAAGGCTAAGTATCAGCCTCACTTTTAATCTTAAAATGTCAAGACAAGGATTTTGTTGGAAACATCTGATCCCAGATCACCTCTGACTTAGATGGGAACAGAGAGAAGATAAAATAACAGAAGACATGAAGTGACACCCAGAAAGACAGACAGGAGGAGGGGAGATTTATAATTCAACATGGCTGACCTTAACAATGTTCTCTCCCATCTGGCCATTGTTACGCAAGCAGTCTAGACAGATGGCTATCTGCGGATCACTCCTGTGATAGTCTCCATCACCTTTATCATCCTCCTCTTCATCTAGTTTGGCTCTCTTACATAAACGGCCATCCTCTGGAATAAGACAAAACCAGTGGTGCAAAAGTGAAATAAATGTAATTTAAAAATAGTAGATTTTACATATAATATATTTTTATGTAAAAAATCTCTGTAACAGAGCAATATAAATGTGTAGCACATCATGATAATATCATCTAAAAAGCACAGAGAATGTTTCCTTGACAAAAAGCTCAACAGAAATAAATTGGACTTCCTGTGAAAATTGCATAAAAAATACTTATCTGATACATGCTCTTCTAACAAAACATTTTAGACAAAGCTGAATAGATAAGCTAATGCAAAGCAGCATCTGCATTTTTCCCCATTCTTTCTTTTATACAAAATAGATGATATTCAAAGCATGGTTCTCAGCAGGAAACCGATGGAGTGCGTACTCCAGGTAGGGAAGGAGGTATTGCTAAAAGTATATATAAGTTAAATATGTATCTGTTTCTCACCTACACTTATATTATCCCTTTTGAAGATAAAGATTTAACCACTGGAGTCGTATGGATTATGTTTAAGCTGCCTTTATGTGCTTTTTGGACCTTCAAAATTCTGTTCACCATTCACTTGTATTGTATGGACCTACAGAGCTGAAATATTCTTCTAAAAGAAAGTAATAGACATATTTGATGGATTGAGGGTGAGTAAATGATAAGAGATTTTTCGTGTTTTTTGCATTGAGCACAAGGGCTGTAGATCAAGAAGTTTACACTCCTTACCATTTGCAACACACCACAAGTAAGAAGTTGTTTAAAAAAGAGGACACTACATCCAGCTCCCAGTTCTTGAATAAATATCTGCGGACCAAAACCATTTTTGACTCTTCTTGTTCTGGTATAAAAACTAGCTCTAAACAGTTGGTCAAAGCTCTGTGGTTTCCTCTGATAACTGACTTATCTGAAGGATTCTACATAGGCAACAATAAATAAAATACAATAAAATAAATTTAAAAAATAGCACAGCAGCTTATTAGGAAGAATGATTAGTCTGTCACATGCCATCAGCATTTTCTTTTGACTTGTTTCTTCTCAAGTATTCAATCTCTTGCTGCTGTTCCTCTGGATAGAAGAAATATGAGAGAAACATTTTTATTAATTCAAATGTCTGTGGATATTTGGTATGTAAGTATGAGACAAAGTTTACTTTACAGAGAATGTGTCATATCAAGCAAATGCTTACTTTCTCTAAGACCAGGCACAAGTTTGAAAATGATTTCTTCTAAAGTGTTATCCAACCTTTAAAGAAAAAGTCAAATTAAGTATACAGTGAAAGAAAATATGGTAGCATAGCAGAGTGCAGAAATGTGAGCTACCAAAGCCCTTACATGTGAGCCATACTAACATACTTTCAACACTGAGAACTGTCACTTTTGGTAGATACTGCTATATGCTCTTGTTATCATGTTATTATTCTGTCTGGTGTTGGGTGATGCATCAAAGGTGTGGAGAGGCAATACTGCACTGGGTCAGTCTCACAGCTGACACTCTGGCTCCAGCAAACAGTCTGGCTGTTGCCTGGAATACTTCCCAACCAGGATCAAATTCACTGCCACTTAACGACCCCACACTACCCTAAACCATGTAACTGTGGGTCAAAATCTCTTTTCCTGTTCATTATTTTTGACTTATCAAAACATCCTTAAAGGTGCACTCAGTAAGTTTTTCCTAGTTAAAAAAGTGTAACTACTAAATGAATTAATTGTAATGTTGTATTACATTTAGGTGTAATGGTAGATAATGGGCAAGGAGGAGGCGGGACCCAGCTGAGTGGTCAACAAAAATGTAATTACATAAATTAATTTAAACAAACACAAACACATATACAGCAGCCATGTGTGTATCTCTCTCTCTCTCTCTCTCTCTCTTGAACTGGCGTCCCTGGCTCCTCTTCATCCCTCTCCCACTGATTGAGCTGATTCAGCGCCGGGTATCCTTCGTTACGGGCCAGCCACACCCTACTCTTCATCACAGTAGGATATCATGACCACTCACATTAAAATAAAGACTCCAGTCATATCAGTAATCTTATAAAAGCTGTTTTATTCTACATGGTGAGGGTCTGCACATGGGGGCTGCCATGTTAGATTCACATGACCAGCCGAATACTGTTATTTGACACTTTCACTCATTGATTCAAAATCATGCCTGACTGTGAATTCTAAATTTCTACAATGGTATCTGAAATGGAAAACTATTGATATTACATTATGCTGCATCCAAGCCGCTAGGTGTCAGTGTGTCAAGAATACACAAAGATAAATGTTACTGAGTGCAACTTTAAAAGAATTGTGTAAAATAATAAGACATGTTTTCAGAGAATGTAGAATACTGTACAAAACTTTAGGCACTTGTGAAAAATGTTGCATAGTGAGAATCTCTTCAAATGTAATGACATAAATAGTTTTCATTTATCAAATAATGTCATACAAAGTCCAGTAAACATAAAAAGCTAAATTAATATTTGGTGTGACCAATTTTGTCTTTAAAACAGCACCAATTCTCCTTGGTACACCTGGACACAGTTTTTCTTGGTTGTTATGCAGATAGGTTGTTTCAAACTACTTGGAGAATTTGCCACAGTTCTTCAATCTGTTTAGGCCATCTTAAGACAAATGTTTTTGTGAAACATCTTATGTGGCAAAGGTTTTTGCACAAAACTGTATCTTAAAGTATGTTTTTTCTTGTTTAAAGCAACTACCTAGCCATGCACACTGACTTTGCATCTATTACTTAAGCATATAGCACTGAGCTGCGCTTAGCACTCTTAAAATAGGGTCCCTATTCTCTGAAAATATCCTCATATTTTATGCAATATTGCTTCTCAAGTTAATTTATCTTGTTTTAAGAATGTTAAGATATTTTTACAGGAAAACAAGACAAAAATACTTAATGTTATTTGTGCAGTGTTCACATCTACTGTATGCAAAGTATGCAGAGTTGTGTTCTGGCCTACACTTCTATTTCTCTTCACTATCAAAATTTAAACCTGTTAATTAACTGTCGATTGGTTTTTACTTTATCTTTGAGACCTGTTCTGCAATGCAGCACTGCATCTGATCTCAGACCAGTAGAAGAGGAATTGTTTTGGTACTAGGCTCGGCTGTAATGGATCAATGTGGTTTACCTTAACATCTCCAGAGGATTTGTTTCATGAACCTGGATACCACATTTTGGACACTCATTGCTGTCCTCAAAATGCTGGACTATACAGCTTTTACAAACTGTTCAGAAATGAGAGAGAGGGACAGAGATCAAGAGGACAAAAAAAGGAGAAATTGATGTGAAGGAAGATACAATCTTTCTTGTTCAATTAACATTTATTTGAAACTTATCAAGCTGTATCTATGCCTTAATTACATACTGATGGGCTCCAACCCAACCTGTAGCTCAAATGGCACAGCATGGTGCTCGCAACGGCAAGGTCATGGGTTCAGTTCCCAGGGAACTCACATTGTGATGTATATTATGTATAGTTTTATTGCACTGTAAGCTGCTTTGAATAAAAGTGCCTGCCAAATACAGTAAATACAAGTAAATGTAACCACAAACCTTATGGACATTTGAATGACTGCCAGGGTAAGGTATATTTTTTATCCCTCAATCTCTCTGATCCCCTCCTACATTGTGCAGGTTACTGAGACTTTTTGCAAGAATAACCACAGACTACAATTAAAATAAAGTCTGCAAACTGGCATTTAGATAAAGTTTTAGCTGATGCTGTCTGGCCAGAGAAACGGCTATCAAATGTCTACAAGCAAAACTGCAGCAGTGAACATTACCTTATTGCTCTGCATACACACACACACACACACACACACACACACACACACACACATAGCTGTCAACACACATAAACTGTGTCCAACTGCCTTACCTCATGGCTGATCTGCTGTTATGAGTGAACTGTAAAAAAGAGCATGTTTTCTCAGAAAGTGCCCCCCACCCTCCCTACACACACACAATCACACATACACATTACACACTGACACTGATAAAGTGCAATTTAATTAATTCAAATTAATTTTAAGATCTTTTCAATGAAATTTTGAATGCAACTAGTTACTCGCTACTTGAATAATCTTTTAATTTGATACTTTCTTACTCTTACTCAAGTAATTATTAACATTAGTACTTTTACTTGAGTACAGTTTTTGGCTACTCTACCCAACTCTGGTTTTGGGTGAGAACAGACCAAATATAACTCCTTTTTCACTATAAAACAGCAGTCTCTTTGGCGATCATGATTTCATACTCAATTGCACATCCTATAGCTCCATCTAGCAATCTGCGCATGCCTCAAGCACTAGGAACAGTAATTGAGCTTGACATCATGATTTTGCCTAGAGACTGCAATGGCAAGATGTACAGTAAATTAGTTACATTTTGGTCTGTTCTTACCCCAAATCAATTAGATCACTTCAGAAGCCATTTGTTAATCCACTAGAGTTGTATGGATTACTGTTCTGCCTACTTGATATGCTTTTTGGAGCTTCAAAGGCTTGTCCACCATTCACTTGCATTGTATGGACCTGCAGAGCTGAGACATTCTTCTAAAAATCTGTGTTTGTGTTCAGCAGAAGAAAGAAAGTCATACACATCTGGTATGGCATGAAGGTGAGAAAATTAAAAGAGAATTTTCATTTTTGGGTGAACTATCCCTTTAAGAGCTCCGTAATATGTAGCAAGTCTGTCTACAAAACAATTATTTACACTAATGCTACCAGCCACATTCTCCAAATCATATATTTCAGAAGCCATAATACTCATGCATGGTCAATTTTACATTTAATTCACACATGATATGTCATAAGAATTAAAAAAACAGATGTGAAACTGACTTAATCAAGAAAATAGTTTGAGCGCAAATAGCTTTTGCATAGAGGAAGATATCTGTTGTCATGGTGACTGATGACAGGGCTTACTATCAATACTTACATCTCAATGTACAAATCTATGCTGTTCTTTAAATCCTTACAGCTCTGCATTTTGACACCAAACATTAATTAAAACTCAAGGTACTCACAGGTGTGCAGGCACTCTGTCACGGTGGTGGGCTTGATCAGGTACCCTTTACAGACAAAACAGGTGATGAAATGGTTGAAGTCCCTCACCAGGTGTTTCCTCTGTGATGTCATTTTCACAAAGGGCCAATGGTGGGGCAACAGATGATGCAAGGATGAAGTAGAATGCAGATTCAAGCACTTTATGACTCAATGTTCAACTCTGCTGAAAGGCCCCTGGCTTCCTCTTCCTTCATGACATCATCAGCACTGCGTGTCCTTAAGACAGACCTGTCAGTGAGGATTAAACAATTATGATTTGAACAATTATGATTTCATGTAATTTATAATAGCATTTACTAAATATTCTATTTTAATAAAACATTTGAATAATTTAATAATAATTTATAAGATTGCTTTTTGAGCAGGACATGTTTGTGTCTTAAATTTGGTTGCTTTTTAATGTAGGAGAAACTGCATGAACTTGGATTTGGTTGGTGTACAGGTGCATTATGACGCGTAAGTATTAAGCCCCGCCCCTGATCAAATCGAAAGCGATGGTTAAAGTGCAGAGGCGCTTCTCAGACGACCTTTCTGACTCACTCATTGCATGTCTAATTATATAACTCATTTTATCCTTACATAGCAACTTATAAAAAGTCACGTGAGAAGTGGGGGAACTGAGGCATTTTGTACTGTATAAATGCCTCCACGGATCCCCATTACGTCGTTTATCATGAAGTTCTCGAGGAAATATAATTATGTTTTAATTCTACAACCGAAAGTACCGGGCAAGGGGATTTATCTGGTTTATCCACACTTGCCTATATGGTCAGCGTCAATCTATATGCGACATCTTCCTGTAAAAACTTCGTTGCGTTTAGCTAGATAGCGTTGCGTAAAGCATCGTAAGGCACTCGTTACAACTTGCTGCCATTTGTAGTGTCACTTTAGCGCGAGCGTTTATATCGCTCACCGGTGTGCACAAAATAACCAACACAACCCTGACAACTAGAATCCAGCAGAGACACAGACATGCTGACGAACTTGATATATGACACAAGACTGCATTCCCATCCCACCGAAACTTTACGATGAAGGGAGAGTGTGAAAACGATACGCAGCTGCATAGCGTGATCTGGCTTCTATACAGTAACGACCATCTCTTACCTTCTAGGCTACATGTCATGGCTCCATGTTGATGATGCGCATAGATTTTTACAACAGAGGGTTGAACGAATACGGAACTGGTTTCATTTGAGGTGATATGGGGAAGGGGGCGGAGGTCCTTCCAGTTCTTGTTTACGCATTGCTGTTTTATTCATTCCATGGCAGATAGTCTCTGATTGGACACAAACTAGAGTGCAGCCTTCAATTACCAACCAGTCCAGTAACAGTTGTTTTTAAGATATGAATGACGGAGCACAGAAGAACCATTTGATCAATGAAGACACATTCATGAGCCAGCTCTGGTTCAATTAATATGATTATGACCGGTTCAGTTTTTGAATTTGGGTGCCTGCTATGAACATGAGACTTTCCAGTAGCACAATTGCAGACAGAGTTGCACTTATGAGAGAATTTCTTGAATCATGAAAAAAGTAGAGTAGGTACAACTGGCATATCTGATGAATTTCTTGCACAGCTGCATCGGAAGCAATATAGAGGCTAAACCATATACCATAATAAGGGGCATCAACGCAGACAGTTTAATGCTGCACAAATTCATTTACATAAGACTTACAACTGAATTTTTATGACAAAAAAAATTTTATTTTGCGAGTTTCTGCACACAGTTTTTTTTAAAGTCAATTTGGTATAACATTAAGTAAAATCTACTTCATGTATGTGAGGAAATGTAACTTAAAGGAATATTCCCTCATTCAATACAAGTTAAGCTCAATCGATAGCTTTTGTGGCATAATGTTGATTACCACAAAAAATTATTTGGGCTTGTCCCTCTGTTTCATCAAAATTACAATTCGAGGATACAGTGAGGCACTTACAGGGAGTGAATGGGGGCCAATCTGTTAAAGTTAAAATACTCATTGTTTCAAAAGTATAGTCAGAAGATGTAAACAAAATGTGTGTTAAAATTATTTTTGTGTGATAAAATCAAGTACTAACCTTTTTCTGTGTAAAGTTATAGCCAATTTTACAACTTTGTTGCCATGACGATATAATGTATAAATTCTAAAATGACCGTAAATAATGAAGATTTTAAACCCGCGAAAGATTTGCTCTATTCACTTCCGTTGTAAGTGCCTGTAACTTTTTTTTTAAAGAGCCCATATTATGCTAATTTACAGGATCATCATTTTATTTTGGGGGTCTACTAGAAGAGGTTAACATGCTTTAATGTTCAAAAAACATATAATGTTTCTCATACAGTACATTTCTTCTCCCCGCTCTTCATACTCTGGCTCAAACGCTCTGATTTATCTCCTGTCTCTTTAAAGCCCCCTTTCCGAAAAGCCAAGTCTGCTCTGATTGGTCAACTGGCCTAGTCTGTTGTGATTGGTCAACCAAGTAGATCGTGTGTTGGAAATGTAACGTCTTCCAGGGCAGCTTTGTAAATACTACTGTAACTATGGTAACAGTGGTTTTTGCCATACCAGCTCTAGACCAAGTCCGATAATGAATGAAATAATAAAAATTTGGAAGAAAAAGCTGATCGACCTGAACCACATTCACAAGCAGGACTTGAGCAGGAGTTTAAAAAGGAGCAAGTTTTAATTTGGTAGCTTTTTTACAGGTACACTATTGATTATTGTGAATCTCACAAAGTTTCAAGTAAAAGTTAGTAATCTTTCATTGGAATGGGTGTAGCCGAACTTTTTTCGCCTGAGATATGAACAGAGAACAGAGGCTTACTCCCGTTGGACATTACCGTGGATTTTAGAGAGTTAGTGAGCAAGTTAGCCATGGACTACCGTGGATAGCGGCCGTACTATTACAGCTTGTAATTATATCATTATATAAGACTCTTGAGATCGACCATTTTGTTAAACAGTTTTAGGTAAAAGCCCACAGCTGAATAGTTAACCCTTACCAAAACAATAACATTACATAGCAGGTCAGCTGAGCACCACCATGGATTATTTTGTAAAAAATAAATCCATCACACTTGATCACTATTCATGATCGTAAGAATGACAAACAATCTGTGTAATTCTACACAATTGTAGGTATAAGTGGGCCGCAACTGATTAGTAAAACTATTCCACCACAATAACATTAGCTATCAGGTTAGCAGAGGCCTACAGCTGTGCAGTGGGTGTACACCATAGCTACAACACAAAACTCTGCATATGAACTCTCGGTAGCAGATAAATCCACAAATAATCAAGCATACTTACAGGTTGTGAACCTGAAGCACCAGATTGTCCAAACAAAGTGGGTACTGCACTGTCTTTCACGAGTAACCATCTTGAAAATCTGGCTTTGGTTGTACTGCTGAGGAATAGTGGTAAAAATGAATTTTAACCATTGATACCTAAATTCGTTTGGAGCCTTTGGAAGTCCAAACAAAGAGGTTTCGCTTTCGCAGTGAAGAAAACAGCATCTTCTCGACATGGCGGAAGCGCTAACTCAACTCATCCTGGCCTCTGCTACAACTACGTTTGTTTGACTGCGGCCCAAAGCAGCATTATGCAAATGTGTTACATAGTGACGTAGATACTTTACGCAAGAAATGGCTGGACTACAAACAGCATGTCTCTTGTAGTTCTTGAGCAGTGTTGTCTGTGGGAGAGAATAAATCCCTTTTGCGTGTGCTTTGTAACTTTGAAGAAATTTTACATGCACAAAGAGCTATGTTACACACTAAAGGAAAGATAAAATCCCAAAAAACATAATAAAGCCTCTTTAAAGAAAATGAGGGATAAGTAAAAATAAATGTTTGTGGTAATCAATATTTTGCCACAAATGCTGTCGATTGAGCTTAACTTGTTTTGAACCAAGGAATATTCCTTTAAACATTTAATTTTACTTACAAATCTGATCTACATTTAGACAAAAATTAAATGAGCATTTTATTGGAATATTTCACATTTTGGACTGTCCTTATAAACATGTTTAATAATGTACCACATGACATACAGAAGTCTTTCACAGGGAAGTTTAATGCATACTATGGAGTCAATTGGACAACATCAACCAGCATTACAGGCAATGAAAATAAGATGCAGGGCTGCACATGCAGACGTCAACATTTGGTGTGCAAAACATGATGACGGTAACAATCGAAGTGTAATTTTCATTATCACAAACAAGACTTCACAAAACAAGAAGTTACCAAATGTAACAGCAAAATAACAATAAAAACTGTGTATATCAACTTGCTAACAGTGAAGCTATGCAAACACATTAATTATTCAAGCAAAATAGTTTAAAATGTGGGATTTATATATAGAATATCAGTGGACAAATAGTGTCGTAAGCTAATGACTCCTGTGTTTGGCATCTTTGAAAAGTTCAAGACAAGTGGTGTGTGGGACAGATTCTGACACATGGACCAAAAGGAACCACCCAAATCTGACTGTTGTAATTTTCCCACGGTTGGTGACCAACAGAAAAGAGTTTACAAGAACTATACAAGAAGGACATGACTCAACACGGCTGCTTAAAATATAAAACCACCCATAATGGAGCTGCAAAGAGCAAATACAATTCAAACAACATATAATATGACACAAAATGCACTAGGATTTATAGAAATTAAATTCATATAGAAATTAAATATGACGAGCAGAATATGCACAATGCAAACTTAAAGACCTTAATCAAATAGGTGTACTCATGAAAGATCAATTCTACTTGAATTAGCCTATTGCAAATCAAATATTGTATGTCTAATTATTTTTTAAACAATAACTACTATAATTTAATGATGCATAAACTTGAACTGTTAAAACTGCTGTGAAAATGAATGTAAGTTAACTAAAAGTAACTTTTGATCACTTTGAACTACTTTTTGCCAGTGTCATGCAGAGAAGGTTCTGTTCTGTTCTGTTCTGAATCCCTCTCAGCAGCTCACCACATTAGGAAGCATACCACACATTCCAGTCCCACTGCTGTCTGCTCACTCAGTACCTTACATCAGTCACAATGATCAGACTGTGCAAATACTATTACAACCATTTACTGTAGATAGCAAAAAAATATGAACATTTCCATTACAGTTGTAAATTGTGATAAGCTAGCCAACCTGAGATATCTAAAGCATGCTGTGAGCAGAGTGATGACTATGAGCCATCAGCTTGGGGAACAATGTGGTTCTGTTCAGGGACATTAAAACTAAATTATCAGAAAGTCTAAACTTTCATTTAATGCATGCAGATTTGGTCTAACTCACTGTTGTGTGACTCACACTTCCTTTGGAGACACATAACATGGACTTGTCTTCCGAGAAAAGAGAACGAGCTGGATTTCACAATGGTACAGTAGGCTATAATTAGTGTTGGGTGTAATCCAATTACAACGTAATTAGTTACTGTAATCTAATTACTTTATAGTAAAAAAAAAAACAGTGTAATGCATTCCATTTAAAATCCATTAAAAAACAGATTAATGGATACTTTCAATTAATTTGATTACTTTTAAGTACATTTTAGGGTTATTCTTATTTCTAATATTATTTATGTAGAAAAAAGAATTATAGCCCTGTAACAAGTCATTGTGAAGGAGAAATGTGAGGTGCTGAGTGTATGACTTGTGTTACAACAATGAAATATAGACATTATTTTGAATTGTTTGAGCGGAAAAGTGTTTTTGCAAGTAACTTAATAGTAAAGTTATTAGTAGTGTTACATTTCAATGAAGTAATTAGTAAAGTAATCTGATTACAATTATAGAGAAACAATTCAAATGTAATATTACTAACAATAATACTATTTTTAAGTAACTTACCCAACACTGGATATCATAAATATACTGTAGTTATTCATAGTACTGAATGTGGTGTGGAACATGATTTTATTGAGTTCATTTACAAACTGACTTGTGCAAGTGTGCAAGGGTGCCTCCCAAAACATCTCATGTTTGCTCATAAACTTTATATAGATCAGTTATTCTTTGCATGTCTGCAGTTAACACACTGAACATAGACCAGCCATTCAAAGAAATAGCAACATGCTTGTTAATCCATACTAACATACAACAGGATAAGCACTAGCACTAACAGACACTCAGAGGAAGAGTTACAGGTATGTTCATGACTGCGCACAGCAGGGGAAAAGTAATGCCCTTATATGTGAAAATAAAAAGCAGCTAACCATATTGTAAACATGCATGGTTAGGATTGCAAAATAACTGGCTTAGCAACTTTTTAAAAGGGAGGTAGACAGGTTAGGTATTAGACAGGTGCCAACATGGACAGGTTGTGTCCCTTATCCTCAAAACCATGAACAAAACCATGAACCAGACTGCATTAAATGCAGGTCCACTCGCCTTGAGGATGAAACCATTGAAAATCAATAGACATTTAGAAACTAAAATGATCAAATTTCCTAATCATGTCAATCATTTTGCATATTGTCAAGTATCCACATGGATCCCAAAGCAAAGCCAGTTGAGATCTCCTGTTGCACCTCTTTAGAAAAAGATCAGCTCTCTACAAAAGCTTCTATCATGATTGCTCTCTGCGCTCTCATGTCTTCAAAGCTCTTGCACTTTGAGAGGAAGCTCTGCTACACACTCCAACGCTAAACATTTCTATAATATACAGCTGTGTATGAACTTTTTATATCACATAAGGACTTAATGTAATAGAGGGCTTGATGAAAAGCTGTCTCTGACATCTTATAAGAAATGTGTCAGTGCTATAGGTTCATATTTCATTTTCCATATTATTATTATTAACATTTTGTGTAGAAATAACCTAGCTGAATTGGGTAAACCCAACAAAATTAGATGCGTCTGTATAACTCAAATAAACCCTTTTGTTTCTTTATGTTAGGGATGGGCGGATCGATACTAAAGTATCGATACTTCCAATACTGATGTGGTATCAAGAATATCGATCCTCACATAAAAATATTGATTCTGAAGTTTTTTTAACTAGTGATCTTATTATTTAGATAACATGAAGATTAATGCATCTCATAAGCTTTGAAGTGGAAAAGAATAATTATATGAGCGATTAGTTGCACAGGCACCGGAATAATAATTCTTCCGCTCATCTTGATGCGCAGAAATGCTAAAATACATTAGCAGACAGACAGCGCTCACACCTTCAGTCACATCAATCGTTCAAACATGGAGCAGTACTTTCCTGAGGTAATGACAGAAAAACAGCATTTGGAGTTATTCACAATGACAAACCTAAACATGACATGCATTATAATGGGCTTGTGTGACCATTTTTACAATGACAATGATATTTAATCCTCGTTAATAAATGATACTCTTATGAAAACTACCCATGGATTTACTGTAGTAACATTGTATTAACCATGACTAGTAACCACAACTGTAGTAACCATGTTTTTGGCAGTAACCAAGGTTTTAATACAAATAACCATGGTTTTGTTACAGCATTGCTGTAGTGTCCATATTGTAACTTGGCTTTAGTAATACTTATACTTACAAATTTTTAAAGGGTAAACAAAGTAGTCTAATAATTTTCTGCTTAGGCCTATAAATATATAAAATATTTAAGTTACTAATTTTATCCAAAGTATTCATAAAAAATAAATGTATTAGAGGTATCGGTATTGGTATCGATGTTATCGGCGACACTGGCCTAAAATGACTTGGTATTGGATCGAAAAGAAAATAAGTGGTATCGCCCATCTCTATTATGTACTAACTAGTGAATGTAAATGTTAGCACTACAGACTGCAGTTTAGTAATTATAATGTGATTAGCACAGCATTTATTCAATGAAGCAAACAATCAATTTCAGGTTTGACATCTTTAGCTTAAGCTCCACTCTTCACCATAATGGTAACTTCCAAAACACCAACATAACAGAAACTCTTCTAAATTTCAACATAATACATTAAACACTATCAAGAATCCCCTTTACATTCATCTTGCACCAAAACACACAAAATAACACTTAATTTAAACAATTCATCTCCCTATTGTGTCCCATGCAAAGCATGCTGGAAAAATGGAAATTGCTTGCCTAGTTTCAGCAATGTTACATTAACACCACAAAAAGTATTCATGTTGTCCCAACTCGGACTGGATTAAGTAAACTTCCATTTTACAAATTGAAATGGATATAACGAAATGAAATCACATTGTGACAAAATGGTCTTGAATTGTTTTGCTTTTGTTCATTTTAATTAAGAAAACCAAACAAGCAGCAAAACTCAATGTTTTTGAAGATATGAGTTAAGTTTATTTTATAGGCCTATATTAATTTTAATATAAAAGAAATGGCATATTCTTGTTACATTTATTGTCTCACATCATTTGCAAATTGCTTAATCTTGCTTTAAGCATACATCTTACAATATTCTAACAAAAATGATAGATTTAACAATTTTCCAAAGGGATGAGACATATATTTTACTGGAAAACAACACAAAAATATCGTAAGATCATTGGAAAAAGGTAACAAAAAATATGGACATGGGTTTGATCTTGCAGTGTCGATTCACAGTTCCAGGTAAAGTGACTAAAATTCTCTTGTAAAGCCACATATATAATAAAAAGTGGTTTACAGCATTGCCCATGGCAAAATAGGATGTCAGACATTAGGTCATAAAAAAGCAGGTAGGCTTTTATGAGAAACTGGTCCAGAAATGGTGGATAGGTATTCAGGCAGTGTGTTGAGTTACAGCTCATGTTTTACAACCATTTTCAGAACACTCTGAGAATGAAGACAGATAAAAACACAAGCTTCACCCCATCTATCAGATATCCTACAGACCTGTGCCCAAAATACATGAACTTTAGATTATGACGTACCTTAGTGTCGATGAAAAAGTCTTTATTTTATCGGATTGAATTGATTTACTTTATTTGACTTGTTCTGCGAGATACATGCAATAAGATTCAATTGTTTAACATACAATCTTAAATAATGTTTGAACTAAGCTGAGGGTGAAAAAAGTTGTAAAAACACTTTATTTTTCAGGCCCCTCTTAATGATACAACATTTTAAAGCATTCCGATTAAAAGCTTGATATTAAGAAATGATCTTTATGGTGCCATCAAAGCTTTTGATCTTTACAATATGAGAATTTGTTGTCTGGCTCCTGAATCTTATAGCTGAGATCCTATACCTTGTGTTTATGGGATTAGACATGTCAAAGCATTTCGATGGGACAAGCACATCATTTCAGTCAGTTTTTGACATAAATAAATAAAAAAAGGAGCTCTGTAATCGGACAGTGTAAGCAAGTAGCATTTCTGCAAAAGTAAATAATAATTGTAAATGCTCATTATATATTATATCCCTCAATAGATATTATATTTTAATTTTTGTTTCAAGTACTCTTTTATATCTATAAGATAATCTGTTTAGGAAAATTGCATGATAAACACTTTTCTCATGAATCTTTGTTCAGTTCAATTCAAGGTAACACTTTACAAAAAGGTTCCATTTGTTAACATTAGTTAATGCATTCACTATCATGAACAAACAATTAACAATATATTGTTTACAGAATTTATTAATCTTTGTTAATGTTCGTTAACAAATATACAATTGTTCATTGTTAGTGCATTAACATATACAACTTTTGTACATTAATATATGTTGAATTAACATGAAGATGAATAAATTCTGTAAACATATTGTTTTTGGATAGTGAACGTTAACAATTTGTATTGTTAATTAATGTTCACAAATGGAACCTTATTGTAAAGTATTACCTAATTCAAATTGAATTCATTTTAAACATATTTTAGTAATGCTAATTAAACTCATTATATTTATATTACTGTGGAATTTTACATTGACTGAAGGCACCCCCTAACGATTTCTTTCTTTCTGATCCTAGAGTGTGACAATCAAGGGGATTTTTGAAGTGGTAAAGTTCGTTTGATTAAAAATAATTTAAATCTTAAAGTGGTGTATGTGTACTGTATTACGTAAATACACAGTAGTGATGTGATATAGGCAATAGTGATGGAGCTAAATTTGTCACCATTTCTACAAATAGCTACTTTTGAAATAGCAAGATATATATATGAGTAAAAACCGAATCAATGAAAAATCCTCAAAATAAGCTGTTCATTAAAGGATGTACCATTTCTAGTTTATTTAAATCATTTTTAGCATTTCATAATATCTCAAGTATTTTATTACAACTTCTATATTATTCAATCATTTGTAATAAACAAAAGGCTGTAAATGTATTTTTATTGTTAGCTACATACATGTTCAACCATTTAAAAATAATTATAATAGATCAACCTAAAACAATCAATTATACAGTGCTTAGAGAAAAACAGGTGCAAGTGTTTTGCAGTGTTTGTTGTTATTAAGGCTTATGGATCAAACTAAATCAAAAGGACCTTTAACCCTTTTATACCCTATTAATAATATAATTCATGGCTCAACAATAATATTTTTTTTTCTGCTTGCCTAGTCAGGCTAGCTGTTTAAATCTGTCCTTACCTTGCCAATATTTTGTCCTAAAAACAGGTCCATCAGAAATATACAGTACACAAATATTTATGATACAAAAAATGTATTTTATTTTATTTTTTATTTTTTTTTTACAAATGTACAATGATTTATTTGGTTTGAAATCAATAATAGCTGGAAATTAAACCACTATAATGAGAGCTGTAAACACACTTTTACTGGAAAACTACGGCATATGGTTTGTTCATGACTTTCTAACTGGTGCCTTCAAGACTGTCACAAACAATTCTTGCAATTTCGAAACTTACACAATTTAGTGAAGTATTAAAATCAGCAGATTTCACAACCAATTACACAAAGCTAAATATGTTTGCATTGCAAAGACAAAAAAGCATATACATGATTAACAAATGTAAGAAGTAACAGTGCTGCACTGGCCCAACAGGCCATCAGGTCATACAGTAGAGACGAGCCCTTTCATTTCATGCCCAACCTTAATACGGTTATTTAAACAGAAGCAAGCCAATGAGACATTGTTCAATAATATGACTATATTAACTCTGCACAGCATTGCTGAATATACCGTATTCACAGTAGTATCACGTATATTAGTTTTTTTTTTTTGTCTGGAATGAAAACAAGGATGTGAGGGATAGACTTCCAGTCTTTTCAATAGGTTGAACAGTTGTTTAAAGTTGTGTTCGGCTGCTGATAATTTTCATTAGAAAAACTACTCCAAGTGAAAAGGTCAATGCCTTTCAGCCTCATTTTTATTCCTGTCAAAAATACAGTGCTACTGTAAATAAGGTCTATGACACACAGTTTGTCTTGGTTGACAAAATGTATTTAGACTAGTTTGCTCCAAGGTAAAACAAAAACCTTGTTTTACCTTGTTTTTTTTTTTTATCTTTGTAGTGTTGAATAAAAAGAGGGCAACAATGCAACGTCTGTGTTGTGCACTGACCGAGTGGAACCCTGCAGAGACAGCCTACTCAAAATCACTTTGAAAACACGTTAGCTTTTAGACACAGTATATTTATTGCAGAAGCAGCACACTTGAACCCTTATGTTGCATTACAGATGTCTCCACTGTAATATTTTTTACTTGTTAGTGCTGAGACAACAAACAAATATTAGGTATTAAGGCATCTCAGAGCCGTTTCTGAGCATATTTTCTAAGCAAAATCTTACTTGGAGCCTTACATTTTTTTAGTGTATGTAGAAAATAAATAAATTAATTTTAAAAAACCTTGCTTCGCAGGGGCCCCTGGTGGCTCGGGGGTCCTAAACTGCTGCTTATAATGTTTATAGCTAGAAATGGCCCTGTGGCATTCCTGTGTCTAATACCTGTGGGAAATTTTGCTAATTAAAAAGATGCCTCATGTTGCCTCCCACAGAGCTTTGAAAATGACACTCAGTTAGACACGGTACAATGTATATATTGGCCAATATAATTTTTTAAAGGATAAATTCCTTCTGCATCATTTAGCAGTTTTACAGGACTCGGTCATGTGGACATGCTGGTAAAATGACAGCTGTCATGCAAGACGACCACCCATGTGACTCATTACTTTGAGTGATTTATGGCCACCTCAGTGGAAATAGTCACAGGGTGTAACAATTTTACCTGCACTCGTAATAGAAGTAATGCAAGAGATGAAATCCAAGAAGAAATAAACGAAGACATCACCCTTAATATATGAGACCATCAAAGCTAATTATGATGTTATGTATGTCCTCATGTACATGTGGTGTTCTGTATCTTTGGCCCCCGGAGTCAGCTGTTGCATGTACTGTGAGTACAAGAAGGTCTTCATTCATGTCCACTCAGGTTTCAGCTCCATTCCTCCCAACACCTGAGGTATATCACCTCTGAAAATGGTTCTTTTTTTTATCTATCAGCCCCCTCCAAAATGCACCTGACATTGGACTATGCAGATTGACACATGCAGCATGACTCCAATCGTTGCTCAGATGTGGGAGGGGCAGCCTTAACATCAGGGCTGGAGCATGATCTAATCTTTCAACTGTCGCCAGAACATATATAAGGGATGCTTGGCTAAGATGCTTCAGATTTCTAAGGACAAGGACTATCATACAGATTTTAGTAAAGTCATGGGAATCCTACAGGTTGATGAGCTGGTAGGTACTTCAAATGTCTATTTGAAAAGGCATTTATATTTTTGACTTTCAACATGCAGATCAGTGTTGGGTGTAATGCAATATTAAATAAAGGAATTACTCTTAATTTTTCAGTAATTTAATTACAATCACTTCTGATGTAATTGCGTTAAATATTGTATAGACAACAGAACAATTCTATATGAAACAATAGTGAATTTCAAATCAAAATTGACTGTCTAATGTTCATAACTATGTTTTATAAACTATTTAGCCAGTTTAAGAGTATTTTATTTGATTTGATGTGATTTATTTGAAAGAAGTATAAGAACAGTTTCATGTTTATCTTTGTATTGTTCATCTGGTCGAGGTTGATAAGTGTTTTAGAAAGTACTTAGTAATAAGTAATGTGATTACATTTCAGACAGAGTAATTAGTACAGTAATCTAATTATGCTGTATAAGACATAATTAGTAGTTCGTAATTAATTTTTTAGAGTAATTTACCCAACACTGATGCAGATTGAATATTTTGCCTTTTTGTGAACATTTCATCTTGGTTACGTCTTAGATTTAGACATTTAGGTCCATATCACTTGTGTTACCTGTTTATTTTTGCTCAGATTTTTTTTAAACTCAAAGAGAGTTGGATTTTACCTTTTTTTTCTGTCAATTCAAAAATATGAGTGGTGATTTTAAATGTATTGTTTTATCATTTCAATCTAACAAGTCAATAATCATATTTATTTCTGCTTATAATTATTTGTTTTATTCTATTAGGATACAGGCATTACAAATGAAAATAAAAAGCAGGGCGACACTCTCACACAGACATGCCCAGCTGAAGAATGCAAGAACTCTTTGGACTACAGGAAACAAGATCATCTGAAAACCTTTAATGACCTTCAGTGCGACAATGATGTTATTCCCACTGGATGTAATGTAAGATATAGATTGGTCAAACATACTGTATACTGCATTTGCATTCCTCATCCACAGTGTATGTTTAAGTATATTTTCTTTTGTTTATTGCAATGGTTTTGCCATTAGACTGAAAACAGCACTGATGACGTTCAAGAGATTCTACAGGAGAGTCCGAAGACAAAAACGACACCAGACTACAAAACACAGCCAGAACAAGAGATAGTGGTAAACAACTGTCATGTTTCTGCAAGCGTCCACACTGTATTGGGTTTCAAAACAATCATTATTAATAAGAGATTGCAAACTCTCAATAATCAAACTGTATCTCATCTTTTTACAGAATGATTTTGTCGATGAGGATGACTTCCTGAAGGCTGCACTGGATAACAAATTGCCCATGATCAAATGTTACCTCGCCAGGGGTGCAGACCCAAATGCATGTGATAATGTGAGTGTTTATCCAACACACTGAACACAAGTCAAAGCTTTTCACTTGACAGCACTTTAAATCTGAAAGGACTAAAAGGCAAAAATGCTTTTTTCTTTCTAGTTTAACCGTACAGCTTTACACAGAGCTTGCTCACAAGGCAATGTAGAGATTGCGAAAACGCTGTTGGAGGCTGGCGCTTCAATAGAAAATAAGGACAAGGTATTGGATAATGTCTACCTATTATTTCAAAAATATAGGTAACACTTTACTATAATATTCCATTTAACATTTGCTAACAACATTAGTTGTTAGTTCAACATTAACTTACAATGAACAGTACTTTTACATTTATTAATCTTGGTTAATGTTAATTTCATCATATAGTAATAAATTTTTTTAATCAAAAGGTGTATATGTTAACAACTGTATTTTTATTAACTAACATCAACTTAGATTGTAAACTATATATATATATATATATATATATATATATATATATATATATATTATTTATTGTTCAATGCATTAAATGTTAACAAGTGCAACCTTATTGTAAAATGGTCCCATTTATTTGAAATAAAACACATTTTTAAGCAAAACATTTCATCAAAATATAAAAACCTTATTAGATTTGAAATGATAAAGCAATACATTTATTGTTCAGAGTATTTGGATCTTTCTGGTTGTCGAACATGTCCAGAGTTAATGTGATAAAAAGTACATCTGTGGTTACTCTGCTAGGACGCAAGTGTGAACTTGAGGGGAACTGACTTCACACAAGTTAGTTCTGAAAGAAGCATGTAGCATAATTTTTGAAGAGTCACTGCATTTGGCATTTACTTGTAAGCAATGGAATTCATACTAAATGTAATTTATAGGGATTGTTCACCTAAAAATTTAAATGACTATTTACTCACTCTCATGCCATCCCAGTGTATGACAATGTGTATGACTTTCTTCTGCTGAACACAAAGATTTTTTAGAAGAATATCTCAGCTCTTTAGGTCCACACAATGCAATTGAACAGTGGCCAGAAAGCACATAAAGGCAGCATAAAAGTAATCCATAAGACTCCCGTGGTTCAATCAATATCTTCTGAAGCAATATGATAGGTGTGGGTAAGAAAAAGATAAATATTGAATTACCTTATATTCTCCTCCCTGCCCAGTATGTGGCGATATGCACAAAGAATGCATGTAGAGATTTATAGCAAAAAACGACTTAAATATTGATGTTTTTTCACCCCCACCGATCATATCACTTCTAAAGACATGGATTTAACCACTTGAGTCATATGGACTAATTTCATGCTGCTTTTTTGGATCTTCAAAGTTCTAGCCAACACTAAATTGCATTATATGGCCCACACAGAACCGAGACATTCTTCTAAAAATCTTAATTTGGGTTCTGCATAAGGAAAAAAGTCATACATATCTGGGATGAAATGATGGTGAGTAAATGATGAGAAATGTTTCATTTTTGTGTGAACTATCCCTTTAAGTGTCCAAACTATTTTGGGGCCACTGTACATCTGCATTTTTTATTTAGTTTTTTATTGTACACGAACACCGAAATGAGTGCATGCCATGTGAACACACAGCCTTCATACATCTATTCTGTAGATTCTAATTTTGAACGATTGACGCATTGAATAGTCACATATTATTGTCAAATATCAATGGGCCACATTATTCTCATGGTTGTGTTTAACTCCTAACTTCAAGCAACTGAAGTTCACTGGGCTTGTCGTGGTGGAAGCTTGCCTGTGCTAAAAGTACTACTTAACCATGGGGCAAAACTGGATTCCAGAGACAAGGTAAATGCGATTATTTAACTTATTTGACAGCAAGCCTTTATAACATCTAAAAGACCATTTTAATTCTGACATCTCTTCTGGTTACATGATAACCTCAGCTTCACAGCACTCCCCTCCATGTGGCAGTGAGGATGGGACACTATGAATGTGCTGAATATCTCATACACAGTGGCGTAGACATCAATGCAAAAGACATAGTAAGAAATGTGCCATTCATTAAATAAACAGTTTAAACAGTGTTTAAACGATTCAAAGTCAGTGTCACATTATCATATGAAAGGAATGCTCACCCAAAAATACAAATGATCATTGTGTACTCACCCTGATATCGTTTCAAACCTGTATAACTTTCTAATGTGGAACACCAAAGGAGAAGTTTAGCAGAATGTCCGAGCTGCTCTCTTCCATACAATGAAAGTGGATGGGGGCCAAGGGCTGTCAATCTTCAAAACAGACACAAAAGGCACTTTAAAAGCATCATAAAAGTAGTCCATTCAGATTGTGGACTAAATTTCAAGCTTTGTGTTAACTTGAGTCATTATTAAATGGAAGTTTGGTTTGACCGCTGTGGTCACCATTCACTTTCACTGTATGGAAAAGAGAAGCTTAAGACATTCTGCTTTAAATAACTCCTTTTCTGTGCCATATAAAAGCAAGTCAGATGGTTTTTGAATCCCATCTCACACAGATTTGTGGGTAAACTTGTATTAATGAACACTTTAATGGTTACTCTAAACGTTATTTTGTATCAGGAGAATGACACACCACTGCATGATGCGGTCAGGCAGAATCGCTTCAAATTCATCCAGCTGCTTCTTCTGCATGGAGCTGACTTAAAACTCAAGAATTACGTAAGTACTCTAAAATGTAATGCGGTCATACTTTTATCAAGTTGCAGATGCACAGTATTATATAGACATTAATACAGCTGGTACTTTCACAAGAGCTTTATCAATCCAGAGCATTCATGCTTAAATAAGTGTCTTGGTTAACCCCAGCTAAGGTGTGCACAGTGCCATCTTCTGGTGCCTATATACACATATTCATTTTGCTATATACTTTTAATGTAATTAGGCAACAACTCTCCAAAGTCATTTGTAGTAGCAGTTAAGATATTCCACAACATTTCAGCAAAGGATCGGGATAGTATTTTTATATATATATATTGTTTATCACACTCACTGTTGCTTTGTCTTCTCAAGGAGGGAAAGTCCCCAATGGATAGTGTTTGTGAGTGGCAGAATGGAGCTAAATCCCTCTTTGACAACTTTAAGGATGGTAACAAATAGCAGAACAAGACACACTTGACAACCACACCTATTTATAAAACAGTTTTGAGCATAATACATATAAAGACCAGAATTTTTAGATTGCCTACATATTTGAATCTGATATGTATGAAGGTATATTATGGCACTCTGCATGACTACACCTTTATAAAAAGAAAAGTTATATGAAAGTTTTATGAGTTTCAGACATATGAAGCATAGTACAGCTTTTTATTAAATCATAGATAAAGCAGAAAGGAATGAAAAACTTAATTGAATTTTGTCTTCGTCTTTTCACATGAAAATGCACAAAATGGCTCCAAAGCCAAGAATACGTTTAGCTTGGTTTCTGATCATGATGATGATTTGATGGGTTTTCTTTTTATAGTCTTTATGATAATTTTATGTTAGAATGTACTTAGTGAGGCATGAGTAATTTTGTACTTTGTTTAATTTATCTGTTAATTTTGCTTGCAACCCTTTCAAAGGTTAACTAAATAAATGGCATTTTTACCACATCTGTATTTTCTTTCAATTTAAAGTGGATAGCAAGACTTTGAGAATGAAACAAAAGACTGGATCTGCAAAAAAAAAAAAAAGAGAAAAGAAACCCCTTCTATGAAACAACACAATGGTTAATACATGTATATTTAAAACCCCTTTCTACTGTAGAATATTGTCTATGCTATTTCTGTTTTGGCCTTTTTAGGTGCTGGGCATTCTTCTTCATGCTCCTTGGTTATTTGTGGTTTCTTCAAGGTGTGAACAACACGAGATGCAGTGGCTCTCGTCTCTGTTATTAAGGAAACCAGAAAAGCATGACATCATTTTAAACCTATATCCACATCATATATCCTTAAGAAAGACTGAAAATGAAATACTACACATCTCACAGTAAACGCATACCCATCTGAAAACAATCAGCCTGACTGAAAACAACACCATGTCTCATAGATTTGCCTATGCACATGTGAATTGGTAAAATAGTGTAGCCAGTTATTTACCTCCATGCAGAGAGACAGATCGGCAGTTGGTAGAAACTGCAGCTTTAGCATCTCCCTCAGACAGGCTGAACACAAGCCCCCTGTGATCTCAATTAAGGAGCATACCAACACACGTGCAGACAGTGCCTTAAGATAAAGTGAGTAAATACTGTGCCACAACCAAATGGAATTGCAAAAATAATAATTTTCACGTTCAATAAAGCAAAAATCTGGGTTCTAGTGAGGCACATTCAATGGAAGTGAATGGGGGGAATCCATTTAAATAAAAAATACAAATTCAAAAGTATAGCCACAAGACAAACAATTCACAATGAGAACACACAAAATGATTGACAGGCAGAAAGCATCAGGGACCGCGGCCCGCAGACACATTTTTATTTGCCATTTACAAAGTCTAGATCTGTCACAGAGACCGATAAGATATCTCATGACGCTCATTTCAAATATATCTTTCAGGGAGCATAACTTTCCATGAATAAAATCACTTACAGCACCTTTAATTCATACATTGGGTCATTAGTGATACAGGACCTAATTCCACCCCTTGTACCTCATCCATTCTTTGGGGTTGTGCCCACACCTCTTTAGTATCCCTCAACCACTCTCTTATTGTGTATGGTTTAAGTACCTAAAGTGTTTGGGGTCATTAGAGATTTTTTATTTTTTTGCACTTTCAAAAATTATGTGTATGATTATTTAATATCTATAAGTTTATTATTACATGATATCTATTTATTTGTTTATTAAAATGGAACTGATTACTTTATTCATACAAATAAATACTATATCGCATTTGTTTCACAGAAAATCATGGCGATTTATCAGTATTCAATATGCATGTACACATATAATATACATGTGCTATACATCAAGGTGGCGCTGTTGTTTCCGTGATAAACTTGATTTACATTTGACATTGCTATTTGATGAAGAAACAACATGGAAGTAAACTATAGCATGTTTAACACAAACAGTATGATATGACTCGTCATTTGGGTGTACAACTGAAAAAATTAGTCTAAAACTATTTAGACTAAATAAGTGCCTGAGAACATACTTATGTGTAGCTTATGTGTCATGTGTAGCTCAATATGAGTTAGATAGCCAGTTACATCATGAAATTTCAATGTAAAAAATAATTAATCTAGATGTCAAAATATACTTTATTTTATAATTGTCTTGAAAATTTGACACCATCTGGGCATTTTGTAGATCCATTTGTGATATATTTAAGTGCTGGATCTCTAAAGACCTGAATATGTATGAGTGTTTGGTTTAATTGCCATGCATTTAAGGGTTAAACAACTGTACAGCACAAATAATACGTGAGTTTTAAAATAATTAATGCAAGTGCTTTTATAAAACTATAAACTTCACATTTCTGTCTTTAATCCCTCCAAAAATTGTCACCATTCACTTCCAATGTAAGTGCCTGAATGTAATCTAAATTTTAGATTTACAGTCAGGCAGATTTTTTAAAGAAAATTAAGGATTACAAATCACTAATTATATCTGATATCATACAAATATAATTTTTGGAAGTGCAGAAAAAAAAAAAAAAAAAAAAAAACAGGCACTCTTACATATACCTAACATTTTACCATAGATGCTGTTGATTGAGCTTAACTTGTATTGAACCTGGAATATTCCTTTAAGATGGAATAGGATAAAATATTTTAACATCTAAAATGTACACACTTCAACTTTAAAATTACAATTTCTTTTAATTTTAAAAAGGATACCAATTGGCAATGTCATATGGGCCTCTCATCTCAAGAGGCTATAGAAAAGAGGAAGAGATGACATGTCATAATGGCCACACAACTTCAGTTTAAAATCAAAAAGATAATACAAATAAATGTTTTTTTACCCTCTCGGCTCCACTGGACAATATGATATTCTATGAAATGCAAGAAGAAAAGCCAATTCAACAATTGCATTAACACATTGCATGGATTTTTATTTGTGTGTAAAAAGGGATGACATACTTTTCCTTTGCAGACTTCCATGAGGCTGATAGCATTGGCAATGGTGTATCTCCTCATGGTGCAGTCTCTAATGGCTGCTGCATAAGTTATCTCAAAGAACACTCCCCTGTCAATAGCCTGCAGTGACCAACATTGAATAATGATATCAATAATGACACATAGCAACTTAAATATATACCCTGTATATAACTAGTTATTTAACAACCAAGTTGTTCTCTAAAAAAATTAATGACAGGCTTTAGTGCCGCCATCAAACTTGGATATGGACGTAAAATGCTACTAACTCACCCCATAAACTGAAGGCCTTTTAAAATGGAAGGGCTGTTTTTCAGCCACTGCAATGCAGATAATATCAACATCAAATGTCATGCATGCTGCCTAGATCAGATGCGAGCAGGGAAAAGCACACACACACACACACACACACACACACACATTTTTACATCACAACTGTTGGTGGTCATCAATATGTACAGAAAATAAACTGCAACCAATTCAGAAATCCAGTTTTGCTTACATGAAATAGTTTTTCTGTCTTGGGGTACACAGCCACAAGGTCAAAGTTTTTGTATTCATTGTTTGGTCTCTGCAGGAAATAACAAATACATTTTCAGTATATAAATAATACTGTACATAAATGTGCTTAAAGATACTTCATTGTAAACTTACAAAATGAGATGCATCAGAGGCCACAATGGTCAAGCGATTCAATATTTTGATAGGTGTAGATTTGCCCTATGAAAAGAAAGCAGGGAGTATTAATTCATTTCAATCCACAATATTCCGGAGTTCCATGAAGCTTTGCAGGTGATGTGGGCAGAACTTCCGGTTAAGCATAAACAAACGTTATGTACAAGCAGCATTAAAAATGGCAGAAACTTGGGAACAAATGATCACAGAATTATAGCGAGGTGATATTTTTCTTTCCAACCTATCTGTTAATGATTATGGGTTTGAAGATGATGGCCAAATATCGCAAATAGAATAATTTTAGCTATTTTGTACTTTATCCATCAATGGAAGAACCTGACTAACCTAAAATGTTTTGTAGCCTATTAGCGCCTGCACAGCTGTAAATTTGGACATGTTTTGAGACCTGTAGTAATTGTTTATTTTAAAGCATATATTGAATCTAGTCAGAAATTGAAGAGTTTGTTGTACCAAAATTATTGCAGATACAACCTTCAGACAGCAGGTTGCTCATGTATTACAGGGCTCAGAAATTAGACTGTAATGCTGCATTTAAAAAAAAAAAAATTGGGGGATAAAATACAATTACTTTGTGGGAGATGAATGTGTAGTAAACTCAATCTAGCTTTATAATTGTTAATCTCCGCATCTAAATGCTATAACCAATATGAAATGTTTTAGTGTTGACTGAACAACTGATCCTGTTGATAGATTGAATTTATTGTTCTTGTGTGAAATAATGATGTATTAGCATCCACACAATTAACTGTATCGTACCAAAAGAACTACATGAAATAAAAATAAACATATTTATTTGGACATACATTATAAAAATTGTACACAAATATTCAACATTCTCCGTTAATCAACTATAAAACACTATGTATTATTAAAAGTACTGTACAAATAAATGTATTTGATACTGAATAAATGTCCATTTCATGTGAAGCATTCACATGAAAAAGATGCTAAATAGAAATGAACTCAAAATTTCTAATTAATTTCCAGCACATTAACACACCTGTTAGCACAATAATCGTTTATGTACAGTTGAGCAGAAGTTAACATACCTAAGTGTAAGTAATTAAAACTAATGTTTTAACCACTCCACAGATTTAATATTAGCAAAATATAGTTTTGGCAAGTAGTTTTTAACATAAACCTAAGTTTAAGTAATTAAAACTAATGTTTTAACCACTCCACAGATTTAATATTAGCAAAATATAGTTTTGGCAAGTAGTTTAGGACATCTACTTTGTGCATGACAAGTAATTTTTTCAGAAATTGTTTACAGACAGCTTTAATTTTAATTGACTATATCACAATTTCAGTGGGTCAGAAGTTTACATACACCAAGTTAACTGTGCCTTTAAGCAGCTTGGAAAATTCCAGAAAATAATGCCAAGCCTTGAGACAATTGGCTTCTGATAGGTGTACTGAATTGGAGGTGTACTTGTGAATATATGTTAAGGAAACCTTCTAACTTAGAGTCTCTTTGCTTGACATCATGGGAAAATCAAAAGAAATCAGCCAAGAACTCAGAAAAACAAAATTGTGGACCTCCACAAGTCTGGTTCATCCTTAAGAGCAATTTCCAAATGCCTGAAGGTGCCACGTTCATCTGTACAAACAATAGTACACAAAGTAAAACACCATGGGACCAAGCAGCCATCATACCGCTCAAGGAGACGCATTCTGTCTCCTACAGATTAATGTAGTTTGGTGCAAAAAGTGAAAATCAACCCAAGAACAACAGCAAAGGACCTTTTGAGGATGCTGGAGGAAACAAGTAGAAACAAGTATCTATTATACACAGTAAAACGAGTCCAATGTCTACATAATCTGAAAAGCTGCTCAGAAAGGAAGCTGCCACTTCTCCAATCTGCCAAAAGCCAGACTACAGTTTGGAAGTTCACATGGGGACAAAGATCGTACTTTTTGGAGAAATGTCCTCTGCTCTGATGAAATGGAACTGTTTGGCCATCATGACCATTGTTATGTTTGCAGGAAAAAGGGTGAGGCTTGCAAGCCGAAGAACACCATCCCAACCATGAAGAATAGTGGTGGCAACATCATGTTGTGGGGGTGCTTTGCTGCAGGAGGGACTGGTGCACTTCACAAAATAGATGGCATCACGAGGAAGGAAAATAATGTGGATATATTGAAGCAAAATCTCTAGACATCAGCCAGGAAGTTAAAGCTTGTTCGCAAATGGGTCTTTCAAATGGACAATGATCCCAAGCATACCTCAAAGTTGTGGCAAATTGCCTTAAGCACAACAAAGTCAAGGTATCGGATTGGCCATCACAAAGCCCTGACCTCAATCTGATAGAAAATTTGTGGGCAGAAATTAAAGTGTGTGCGAGCAAGGAGGACTACAAGCCAGACTCAGTTACACCAGTTCTGTCTGGAGGAATGGGCTAAAATTCCAGCAACTTATTGTGAGAAGCTTGTGGAAGACTATCCAAAGCGTGTTGACCCAAGTACAAACAACTGTCAAAGCTACCAAATACAATAAAAGTGTATGTAAACATCTGACCCACTGGGAATGTGATGAAATTGTAAATATTTAAATAATTCTCTCTACAATTATTCTGACATGTCACATTCTTAAAATAAAGTAGTGATCCTAACTGACCTAAGACAGGGAATGTTTTCTATGATTAAAAGTCAGGAATTGTGAAAAACTCTGTTCAAGTGTATTTGGCTAAGGTGTATATAAACTTCTGATTTCAACTGTAATTCATTGTGTACCGTTTGTGGAAGCAGAGCCATAATGGTGGATAATATAAGTAACCCCCGCTGCTGACTTCTTACCATGAAAAAAAATTATTCAAAGCTTTTTCAAACAGATGTTCCTTCTGTAGGCAGCCGATGGAAGAAGCAGAATCTGGGACTGGAGTGCTTTGCGAATGGTTTCTGATCATAACATCGCTGTTTTAGACAAAACTTTAGATTCGCTTGATTAACAGGATAACCATTAATTGCACACATTGTCAGGGAATTTAAGATATTTTACAACATTTAATCTAACCGCATGACAAGCAACCAAGCAGTAACCTGCTCCAGACAAAACGCCAACCAATCGCACTTCTGCTAGCCAACCGGAAATTCAGACCACCTTGAGAAACAGGTCCTAAATAGACTTTTTTGACACTCTGGGTTTTGGAAAGCAGAAGTAAACGTTTGCAAGGTAAACTTCGACAGTGGTGAATGGGAGATCACAGCAAATTATTATTTTCACTTACCCATTTGCTCCAAGACCAAAAGAAAAAAAATCCTCTCTTACATTTGAATGACTTTCCAGAAGAGGAAAAAATAGAGAGCAGTGGATTAAGACAGTAAAGTGTGAGAAGATGCCAAATTCACTATCACTCTCTCAGCAGCTGTAATCGAAACCCCCCTACAGCTGTGGTAATTATTTTATTTTAACTAATTCCATGGTAATATAACAAATGTTTTAAATTTACACTCAATATTTAAAAAAATATATCAAATAAAGATTTACGCTCATAACTAAGGCGGAAACGCGTCACCACAATCCATGAAAAAGATCTATACAGTGGACTCGCTGAGAAAATTGTGGATAGAGAAGTCCATTTGGGAATGTATGCTCTGGAAAGATGCCAAGCAAGTAATTTACCTGAACTATTGGCAATTTCTCAAATGTGTCTGATACACTCAATGGCTTAGGAATCTCCTGAAATACATGAAATAAGACCATCAGCAAGTGAAGTTTCTCTCAAAGTTGATAGGTTCGTGTAACTCATTAATATCATACCTGTTTCTTCTGCTGTGGTTCAGCAATATAGTTTACTGCGACTGTGGAGTAGCCAACTGAAAAGCGTTTTAATGAAAGTACAGCATTTAGTCGTCTTATCAGGTGCAGGTAAAACATTCACAATCAAGGGTGAATAATTAGGAACACCACATGGATAATGAATCACTTAAATACTAACAGAGACACGACTTACGGTGAGCAGCTGTCTCTATGATTCTCCTGAGTCTGTTTGTATCATGACTGCTGGAGATGTTCAAATCCATAAACACAGACATCTTTCATCTGCAAGACATACCAGGGCGTTCACTTATTATCTCACATAAACTTAAACTAATTCACTGAGAGCCGCATGCCATGTACAAACACACACGACCATATCCTGAAGCATGGATTGACCGTAGGAGTTTTAGAGGTTTGTGGGTTTTGTAGTTCAACTATAATTTTACTTTCTACAGTTTCTAACTTCTGCAAGCCAACAAGAACTACAATGCGTTTACTTCCGTTTTAGAGGCGGGGCTACGCATGTAGCGAATGATCCGATTGGTCCGATTTGAACAGAAAACCGCGACAGCACGAACGACGCATGGCGATGCCTAACCGTAGAAACAAAAGAAAATAATAATAGTAAAGCAGAAAGTAAGCAAAATTACGCAACGATAATTTTACATTTAATTAATAAGTGTTCCTTATTTTGAATGCGATTGCTATGTTAGTAAATGGCTCATATTTGAAATAGGCCATGAGCAATGTTTGTTTTATTTTCCTTTGAAGCTTCGTAAACAAAACGGTATTAGCATGTAATAATATTGTTACATCGTTCGTTATTTCTGCTGTTAACTTAACATTGCTCGTTCTTATATTTTCCTTAGAATGATGGAATCGTGTTTAGCATACAAGCCTGAGAAAGTTGGCTCAATAACGGTTGAAGACCTCAGGAAGGATCTTTTCTCAGAGTTCTCCAAATTGTCCGAATCAAGGGTATATTATTTCTAGACCTATCTCATGATAACAGCCATTTAATCTGATGTAGGTTGTAATCCATCTTTAATGCTGCTGCAATATTTTTCTGTTCTCTACAGGACTCGGTATTACCGGAGAAAGAACATTTGCAGGTCTATCTACGTGTACGTCCATTCACTGCTTCAGAGAGAGCAGAAGGAGAATCGCAGGTGCTTGCAAAGTTTATTCTGTTGTGAATGTCACATTTATGGTGTGACTCCCACACAAGAGAAATGTGGCAGTAACATGATACAGTGATGGTGTCTTGTTTTTAGGCAGCCTGTATGTTTCAATGTACTTCAATTGTTTTAACCATATTCTACATACAGGAGTGCATCTCAATTGAGCCACCAGATACAGTGATTCTGAAGGCACCAAGAACATCTGTGACAGCCAGACACAGCGAGAGACTCGGACCACAGCTGGCACAGCGATTCCAGTTCTCACAGGTATGACTATAGCCGCAGCCATCTCTGGCATCACCATTGATTGTGAACAGGTCTCTGTAATGTTGTCATTTGTGTTTGTTTTTTTGTCATTTTTTTAGGTGTATGGTCCAGAAACATCTCAAAGAAAGATATTTGATGGGACAACAAAAAGCCTTGTGAAAGGAGTCTTGGAGGGAGGGAATTCCTTGATCTTTACTTATGGAGTTACCAATGCTGGGAAGACATTTACATTTCTTGGTAAGAATTTTGTATGAGATGTTTGTATTGACTTAACATTTAAGTTGACAAATTGCAAAAAAAAAAAGTTTTGCAAAAAAATAGGAGATGAATGGGAGAGAATCCGTACAATTTGTCAGAAGTATTTGTAAACTAATTTGCATTGTGCGGTTACAGCATTGCACCTGTACAGTTTTTCTTGCCTTTCTTCACCCCATTATATTCTAACTATTGCAATATTAAATGTATGTTATATAGTGGTCATCAACCAATGTGGGTTTTTCAATGGATGATGCCAGCACCGATATCTAGAGTGTAGGATGGCCGATATAAATGTCAATAAACATAATGCAATTAAACAACAGCAAATCAGATGTACACAATTTCTGAAACGCTTATTTGAGCTGACACAAATTGGCCAAGCGTTCACGGCTATTGGCTGATGCAGATAATCACAAAATGGTCAAAAGTTGTCAGATTAATCAGCTTGGCTGATATATTGGCCTATCACTATTAGTGGTCAACCGATATGGGTTTTTCAATGACCAACACCAATATCTAGAGAGCAGGATGGACGATGGCCAAAATAAATGCAGATAAACATAATATAATTTAACAACAGCAAATCAGATGTACAAAAAAATTCGAAAACTATCACTTATTCTATAGAAAATTTCTTCAAATTTGCTTAAACTTGAAAAGTGCAAATCTTGAAAACGGAAAGTGTTGACTATCCATTGGCAAATCTATTAGTAGATTTTAAAACTGACCCAAGTGAAAGTCGGCAAAGAGAACACGTTTGTCAGCTAATGCTGGAAATCGCAAAGTGGCATAATATCGACCTGGCCGGTATAGCGGCCTCTCACTTATGTTATATACTTGTTGCACCGAGATGTTTTGCACTGTCCAAAACACTGTTTAACTGCACCGTATGTATGTATAGTTGTCTATTTGCTCATTTATGTTTGATGTTGCTACTGCTATGTTAAAGGCCCTGAGTCAGATGGAGGAATTCTGCCCCGGTCCCTAAATGTGATTTTTAACAGCATAGAGGGCAGAATATATTCTCAAAACAACATAAAGCCACATCGATGTGTCGACTTTACAAGACTAACTAAAGAGCAGCAGGATGAGGAGGCTACAAATAAGAGAAACCTTCTTCGCAGATTTAAAGATGTAATTTTTTTTAAACTTTTTTTGTATAATCATGGTTTTCTAGTTATTAGAAGAATTTTACTAGTACTCCCATCATTGTTGTTTCTTTTTCTTTATCAGAGTGACTCCCAGAAAACCCTGTCCAGTATGTCCAGCACCAGTTACTCATTACTTGAAAGTAAGAATTAACACACGATTGTATGTCATTTTTTGTAGCATTTCAGCAATGTAAAGAATCAGCCAATGTGAGTTTCCTCATTTAATGTACATTTATTTTGTCATTCCAGGCTCCACCTCTAGTGACATTGATGGTGACAGTATCTGTTTGGATGAGGCCTCTTATGGTAAATTCTCAGTGTGGGTCTCCTTTTGTGAAATCTACAATGAAAACATCCATGACCTGCTTGATCTTATTTCAAATGGATCTCACAGAAGAAGTGTTTTGCGGCTAGCCCAAGATATCAAAGGCAATGCTTTTGTTAAAGGTAACCTAAAAATAACAGTTGCAGATATTATTAGCCTAAATTTAGTCACACGGTGATGGTTATATTAAATAGTAAATACACTTTTGTCTATAATTTCTTTATTAGCATATTATTATCTTTCTAAATATTAATTTATTTATTTTTCAGATCTGAAATGGTTTCAAGTGAATAGTGCAGATGAGGCACTGAAAGTTATGAAAATTGGAAGGAAAAATCAAAGTTTCTCCTCCACTAAGCTCAACAACATCTCAAGCAGAAGGTACCTCATTTAAATATTTTCAGCATGAATAATTCTACATTTAACTTCAATATTTACTTACCTTTCTAAATTATCTAATAATGTGTATTTTCTTCATAGTCATAGTATATTTTCCATTCGAATCTTGCGGATTGAAGACGTGGGTGTTCCTCGAGTTCAGACAATAAGCGAGTAAGTGACCTCAATCTCTACATAGTACACTCTAAGTTTTACATGGATGAATTGGTTTATTTTACATTGTAATTTTATAGGCTTTCATTATGTGATTTGGCCGGATCTGAGCGATGTGCAAAGACTCAGAACAGAGGAGAACGCTTAAAAGAAGCTGGAAACATCAACACTTCCTTGTTAACTCTTGGGAAATGTGTCAACGCTCTGAGACTCAACCAAACGCAATCAAAGTGAGTCTGAAATACAGTGGAGTCAAAAAAATCTGAAAATTATTTGCATTATCAGCATAGCAATTAGACTGAAATTTCAATTTTTTTTACAATCGGGTATGTCCTCCTTTTAATGACAGCATACACTCAAGCTGGCATAGACTCCACAAGTTTGTGCAAAACCTGATGATCCATGTTATCCAGTATGATTTGAAAATGTTCCAAAGAGCTCCTTGTGTTCTTCAATAGAAGCAATGAAATCTTAAAATATCAAAGTCCTAAAATATTTGTTTAATTTACTGGTTTATATGAGAAGGAAAAAAAACATATTTTCAATGTGGAGTCAGACTTGAATCCATCTGTATGTCTACTTCTAAACCAACAATGAACTTGTCTAAAAAGCTACCTAATTTGTAATTGTTTTCTGTTCCATCAGTCATTAAAGATTTCAGTTCAAATTGTATTTGTCAGCTAACCTGATATTTAATTTCAAACAGGTTTCATCAGCATATCCCCTTCAGAGAGAGTAAGCTCACACATTATTTGCAGGGTTTCTTCTGTGGCCGTGGAAAAGCCTGCATGATCATTAATATAAACCAGTGTGCTTCCATGTACGATGAAACCCTGAATGTTCTAAAATTCTCAGCGCTGGCTCAGAAGGTCAGTAGGAACCTTTTAGACTTGACAACTACAAATGATCTATAAACAGAACCACTTATCCAAGGCATATTGTGATTTTTTTTTGCCATTTATTTTGCTTTTTTCCTTCACTGCCATAGGTAGTGGTCCTCAATCCAAAACCGGCACCAAGCATTGTGCTCAAAAGATCTGCCAGGGATGTGTCCATGATCATCAATAATGCAGACAAGAAAGACTGGACCAGGAGAAGCTCGGTGATGGGCTGGGAGATGAGCCTAGAGGACGTGCAGGAGGATGAAGATGATGATGAGGAGGAAATAGATGAGGAAGAGGTGGAGACTGATGATGAGAGCATGGAGGAAAACACTGTACTAGATGCTGCAGAAGAAGAACAAGAGCTGCAAGAGGTGTTCAATATTTCATTTTCTTTCATTTATGCATATTTTGCATGACTGCTTGGGCATTTTTATTTATATCAATATTTTCAGATTTTCGAAATATATGAAATTGCAAAGTTTATTTATTTGTTTTGAAATTGGTAGTAACAAATGTAGTTGAAAATAATCAAGGCATGTTTTACACATGATCGAAGAATTATTTGTTATCATCTTCACTTTTATGCACTATTATAAAAACATAATAAACCGCAATATTTAACAACTTGTATGTTACCGAAGACATTTTAATATGTGAAAAACACCCCACAGATTAACAGTTATGAGTGATGATGCAGTCAAAATTTTGAATCAGAGTTGTGAATCAATTTGTTGAAATGAACCGTAGTCAGACTAGGAATGCACCGATACCACTTTTTCTCTTCCGATTCCGAAAACCTCGGTATCGGCCGATCCGATACCAGTGTTGTTATTTGCATAATCAGTTTAGAATATCTTTATTTTGTGGAACAAATTTAGAGTACTCTTTAATATATAAAGAAACACAAACCTTGAACTACACATTATTTCAATGTAAATGTATAGCTTATTAATAATAAAACACTATTATTTACTAGTATACAGGATAATGCAGCAGCAAAATTTAATAATTCCAGTACAAGTCATCAGTAGAAAAGAAGCATTTTTTTATTTTATTAAAATGTATTTAAAAAAAATTTTTGCAAACATTTTTCAACTTGAAGCTGGATTTTAAATGATTCAGATCTCCTTTTTGTTCAATTTAGTTGTAAGATATCAGCTCACTTTTCATTCACATGGTTATTTTTTTTTGGTGTGTGTGTGTAAACAGAGCAGCGCCATTCACTGACACGCTGGATATACGCGTCTATTTTGTATATTTACTTATTAAATACAGCCTTTTGTGATTCACAGAGCTATCGCATGTAGTGTTGTCAAAAATACTGGTACGTCGGTACTGAAACAAAAAATTTTTCGCGATACCAGAATTTCTGAAGGTACCCATGCAGAGTCGGGAACTTTTGAACGCTCACAACAAGCAAAAGATGACGATAAGCAAAGCTGCTGTGGAGTCTCCACCTAATCTTGTCGAAAAGAAAAGTGGAAAAAGCCAGGTTTGGCAATTCTTTGTATTTGAGGCTGATGAAAAGGGAAACATCATAGATCTGTAAGATTTGTAAACGGTGCTTTCACAATTTTCTGACAAGAGGAAATACATCAAACTTAATAAAGCACCTGAAAGACAAGACACCCGGATTAATTCAAGCAAATAAAGCAGGTGAGTTTAAAAGCATATTATCATTTGCATTAGGGCTGAAACGATTAGTCAACATTATCGACAACGTCGAAAATAAAAAAAACTGACGAGAAAAATGTTCATTGTCGAATAGACGTTTGATCTCATTTAACGTAAAATGAAATCATATTAAACTGTAATGACGCGCGAGAGCAGCACTGCAGTTCACGCCTGACGGAGGAGAGGAATAATTACACAGATCAGTCCAGATGCACTCTAAACTTTCACAGCTTCATTTTATGTAGATCCAAAAGTATTAGGGAATTATAAAAATAATAATAATAAATTCAGAAGCAGTCTCGTTGTGGAATAACCGGAGCCGGAGCTCTTTAAAGGAAACATCCCGGCGTTACAAATGCAGTTATATTTAATGTGTTATAGCTTTATTAAAGTTCAAATAATACAGAAGCGGTTCATGTTAATAACTTTAAACACAGAAACTGGCATTTCTCTGTGTGGTAAGTCCCTCTTCTATGAGTTGCGTGAATGTCCCGATCTAAGGGGGAGATTGAAACTGCACTTGGCTGAGAGAAACACTGCCTCGGGGACGCTCATCCCTTGAGCGCAGACGCTTAATGCAGCTAGATTAGAACGCGATGGCTCGCTACTTATTTAATCATATTATATGTCACTGTGCATTTCTTATCGTGAAGAAAAATGGCAATATGCAGCTTTATTAATACGAGAGCACTTTGCACATTAGTTTGGAAATAGGTTTTTATTCATTCTATTGTATGCTTGTTTATTTAGGGTTTTTTTATTACTTGGTAAAAAGTAAAAGTTGAAGCAAATCTTAGATAAGTGTTCAAAAATACTTTAAGTATACATTGTACAGTTTTGTTATAATTCAAAAATAATATATTTAAATTAAAGTGTTGCTCAATGGCATATTTCTGTTCTTAGTTCTGCTGCTAATGTTTTGTAGACTTTGTTAATAAAAGAGTGTTGTTTAGTAACCTGTTTTTGTTTTTGTACCGAAAATGGTATCGAGTACCGTGAAATTTCAATGGTATTGGTACCGACTACTGAAATTTTGGTACCGTGACAACACTAATCGCATGTCTTCAAGTGGCTTTGAATAAAATGCACGAGTCATATGAACTACTTTAATTGTGTTTTTATGTAATTTTTTGTGCTTGACAGTAACGAACATGACTAACATACAGTATCAGATTTGGATCGGGCTCATCGGACCGATACACGATTCATCTAAAAGCTTCAGTATCGGAGCCGATATCGATCCAGGTATCGGATTGGTGCATCCCTCAGTCAGACTTAACATATTTTCTCTACAGACATCACAAGACAAGGAAGGATCCCTAAACTAGTCTAATAAGCTTTAGGACCCTTAATGACCAAATAAAATTGGCATTAAAATGATCACGATGTTGCTTAATTTTACATCTAAAATTATTATGAATATATCATAAATATTAAATATATCACCCAGCTCAATAAATGTCCTTTTAAAATACGTCCACATTAATCCGAATACATTTGAAAATGCCTCTCCATCCACACTGCCGTTTTCAAGTGTTTTTTAAAAGTTCTCATCCACACTGAAACATATGAAAACTTTTAATTTCCCTTACTATGCAATTGTCCTTGTGTTCTGTCACCTGACAGCAACTCTGAGTAAATTCCCATCGCATTAGAAGGAATGCATTGTGACGGTTGTACAGAGTAACATTTATATTTAACAATGCTATCAAAGTGAATAGCTGGCACAACATCCCTGCTACAACATGGGCTGCCATCTTGATTGTTTTTGATTGATTTGAATGGATCAAATCACTACATCACATGACAATAAATATGTCATTGTTTTCAGATATCTCAGTTTTCCATGTCCACACTACAACGTGAAGACGCCATTTTCAAATGTATCCACTTGGGAGAGCATTTTCGAAAAGCTCAGTTTTCACTGTCAAAAATGCCTCAGAATGGATGGAAGGCCATAACGTAGAGAAAAAGATGTTTAAGGACATGGCCTTAGTTTTGTTTTGAGTTTTTTAATTTTCAATATTATTTTGAACTTTAATGTATCTTCAACAGCTTCAGCTGAAAATTGAAGAGCTCAAAGAGAAGTTGTCCAAAGAAGAATCTGAAAAACTGACTCTAGAATCTCGAATTCGTGAAGAAGTCACTGCAGAGTTTATGGAGCTGTTCTCGAACATGGAAAAAGATTACAAGTAAAGCTAACACTACATTTTACAACATAACAGTCAGTAAGTTTTGATTAAAGATGCACTCAGTTCCGTTGCTGCTTTTCAATGTTTCAGTGAACGTCTCCAAAGAGAGAAGGAAATAGTGGAGGAAAGAGCAGAAAGGAGGCTGGAGATACTGAAGAATCTGGTCAACAGGACTGTCCGAGAAATATCTGCTGAAAGCGCTGATGAGAACGCAGAAAAGGTGAGTGCAAATGGTTGCATAAAAGAATGTGGACCAAATCAAGTGCATTTTGAAAACCTACACAACGATTCTTGGTAATCATATGATGTCATTCTTATTTGACAAGGAATACGTTTTATTGCCACTAAAATGTTCATTATAAAGGAGAAAGCATTTGAATATAAATCACAGCAGGGCATTATGCATCATATATACTAGATCAGCGATCCTCAGTGCATGAATGAAACTCACTTAGAATGCTTGACAGTTTCCATTCATCATTTTATAATTGCATCATTGCATGTGGGCATATATTAATCATATAGACCAGTGAAATCGCTCACAGTAACATTAACTTTTTGTTCACCTGCCCTGCAATTGACTATAGTATGTTACTTGAGACATATCTTGTGTGCTCCAACGTCTTCACTCTTATCGGTGGTTGGTGCCTCACACCACTACTCATTTGTATAAAATTAAACTTCTAAATTTTGGTCTCTAGCTCTCATGAGGCCAACTCTCACTGAAAATTATTGACTTCTGGTCGCTTTGTCGCTGCAATGTGCAAACACCGCTTAAAGCGTTCTGATGGTTCTAAGGGAGTGTTTTGTAGTCATTTACAGGACTTTATGATTATAGAAAGACCTTAATATATTTACTTGATTGCTCTCTGAATTGGAAGGCTTTGTTGTGGAGAATTTAGCATTAGATCCTATTTGCTCTCGCTTGCTTCGTTGACATGCTACCGTTCAAGCTAATGCCTCCACCCAATTATGCTTATCTTGATGGCCATGAATGAATGTCTTGAGAATGCTGCAATCTGTGCAGTGTTTTTAATCATGGCAAGCAGCCAACGTTATGATTAATGAATGAAAAGAAATGGCTGAGATCTTGGAGTGCAATAATGTGCAACAACATATAGGCTGTTACGTCTTCATCAGCATGCAATAGACAGAAAAATGTGGGTGTTGGGAGACAACAGATATACTGGAGCTATTTAAAGCAGAAAAGACTAATAATAGAAAATATTGTTTCTTCTCCCTTTCATGCTTCTAGGAGTCTAAGATTGAGCTTTTGGACAGCATGATTGAGGCAATGCGAGATGATCTGCTGAAGATAAAGGGAGATGCAGAGGCTGTACAGACATGCCTGACAAATGTCCCTGACTCACTCACAGTCAGTCATCTGAGGACACAGCTAGAGGAGATGACTGAGGAGCTTCACAAAAGCCAACAACTTCTCAGTCTTAAAACTAAGGGTGTGTTCAGTTGCCTTAAAGGGGACAAACTCAGATCATTTTTTCCCCCCACAAATAATCATAATCAATCAATTTGACAGACTAGGTTGTAAATTGTCTGTTATGGTCGATTGTTATTCATCAATAAAATATTGTAACACTGGGTATTTTCAGTATTCAGTTATCACAAGAATTTCTGTGGCAAGAGCTGTTTTAGTTTTAACAAGCACTTTGTTGCAAATTAATGGCTTTTTATTTTGCTCTTGCAATGTGAAAAAAAAAGACTGCTGTCTTGTCCAATTCATTTTTCTCCCAGGATTCTCACATCTCTGTCCCAATCTATTTTCACGAGGGTGCTATAAAACTTTATTTTCTTCCCATTTCTTCACTTCTAATCCCTATTAGCATCCTTTTACTGTAGGAATGTTTCTATTTTTTCTTATTTTTTTATCTTTTAAAATTTACGAAACTGACAGATAATACAAAATTATTTTTTTCAAAGGGGTCATGATATGCCTTTATTTTTATATTATTTTAATATGTTCCTTGAGGTTCATTTATAATAGTAAAACATTTTTGCACAGATATATTTGTAAAACATCATTTTCCACCCTCATTCTGGCCCTCTGTCAAAAACGCTCAGTTTTGGTCCTGCTTCTCCTTTAAGACTTGACCGTAAAGGGCCTCTATGATCTTATGAACTATTTATTTTTTCTCTTTTCAGAGATCGAAGCAATGTGTGTTCAGACACAGAAATCAAATGAACAGCTTCTGGAGGCAAATAGGGTAAAAATGAATTAAAGTTTACTTTTTAACATCTACAGAAGTTATTGCTAATTGATGTTTGTTTACATGTACTGAATGGTTTCTTGAGTGAGGTAATGTTTGTTTTCGTTCCTTTTAGAATTCTGAAAACCAAAAAGTGAGATGTCAAGAACTCATGTCAATCTGTCAGGAGAAAGATGACATGATCTCCAAGCTGCAAACTGCTTTGGACCAAAATGTTGAGGCAGCTACTAAAGATGTAAGTTTAGTCTTCATAGTAGAATCTCTGAGTAGCTTTATTAATAACTTCTTAAAAGGAGATGTGTGGCCCCAAATAGTACTTGGACACTAAAGCCACACAGCGATACTTTTCAAGCAAAACATTTAATACAACTAAGTTTATTAGGTTTCATATGATACAGCAATAGATATCTTGTTCAGAATTAGAACAAAAAGTATTTTGACACTTTCTGGTGTCATTTGCTTAGAGTTGGTATGTGGAATATAACTAAACTAATTTAATTTAACACATTATTATCTATAGGATTAGTTGTAATATTCTGACAGTACCCAAGTTTGAAAGTAGTACATTTTTTGTCAAAATATCCCAGTTACTGTTACTACAATCAAATATTTTAATATTAGTAAGGGTGATGATAATTTTATCCCTGCGAAACTAGGCTTCAATCTAGTTGCTCAGATGAGAAGCATATTTATCACTAAATACTAAAGGAATATCATTACATTTGTTTCAGCGGCCAAAAAGATTTTCATTCAGGAACAACCCTGGTGAGCTACACTTGTGGTTAATCTGCTAGGGCACCAGTGTGAAGCGAACTGACATTAGACATCCAATAAAAATCCTCTCGAGAACAGTTTGTTAAAAATACATGCTAATAGCTAAGAAAATAAAATTTCTAAGAAAAGGTCACACATATGTTTGCAAATACCACTTGGTTCATTATTAGGCATGTAATGCAATTTACATTTAGACATTTTTAGTGTAACAAAAGTGTCCAAATATATATTTTATTTATTTATTTTTGACGGTAATGACCCAGTTTTTCTTTTCTTTTAACATTTATAGAGGGCCTTGATTAACAGTATCAAAGAGGAAATCCTACATTTCAGAAACAACTGTAAGTGTATGCTGATTGTTGATGGTGTTCCTAGAGAGGAGGAAATTAAATCCCAAGAAATTAAAAAGCTCCAGCAAGAGCTGAAAATGAAAGATGACCTGCTGAATAAACTTAAAATTGAACAGTGTTCACTTGAGAAAAAAGTGTGTGAACTCTCTGATAGACTGGCAAAGCAGATGCAAACACATGAAACTGTTGTTTCCTCTCTGGTGATGGAGAGAGCAGAGGTCACCAAAGTCACAAATGAGAACAAGGCTCTTGCCAGTGAGCTGCATCTACTTCAGCAAGCAGCCGATAAGACGAGCTCAAAGCTCAAGTCTGTTCAGATGGAATTGAACAGTCAGACCAAAATGGCCAATGACCTTTCAGAAGAACTTGATGCAGCCAAAACTCTGATTAAGGAACTTCAAGAGGAGTCTTGCAGTCAGTCCAAAACTATTGAATCCTTACGCCAGGACATCAGTGCCCACCAGCTCTCATATGACCAATCAGAGGCTCACCATCATGATTACCAGATGATGGTGGAGTTATCTCAGGAGAAGAACAGACAGATCAATGACCTAGCACAGGAGGTCAGCCAGACTAGAGAGAAAATGTGCCAGCTGGAAGAATTCTGCAGTGAGCTTAGACGTGAACGAGATGCCCAGGTGAATGAGTACCAGAACCTACTGATCTGTTATGAAGCTGAGAAGCTCGCCATGGCCCAAATAAGAAGTGACTCTGAGCTGTTGGAAGAGCTGACTGCACTGAAACAACAGCAAGGGAGGCTGGAAGAACAGGAGCAGGACTCCAGAGAGGATTGCTGGAAAACTCTGCTTGACAAACTCATGCAAACTCTGAGACAACTGAACCAGCATGAGGAGGTTCTGAATGTAGTAAAATCGATTGTAGAGAATGAGATCTCTAAGGCAAGAGGTAAAGCTGAGGGGAGAATAAGTGAGATGGAGAAGGATCTCACTCGTAAAGATGCAGATCTTGAGAATAAATCTCAAGAACTTTTGAAGTAGGTCCTCATTTCTTATTTAGACTTTCTGGTAAAGTAAAGCCAGTTTGGTTTTGTAATTACTATAAGTCATAATTAATTAAATCAACAATTGTAGGATGAAAATCAAGAAATTAGTCTGAATTACTGACTATTTTGGTGTTTTTACAGGTCAACCGAACTTGTTAATGATGGACTCAATAAAATCAATACATTGAGTTGTGATTTGCAACAAGTGGAGAGAGAACGATCAAGTGTCAGAGATCAATTATGTGAGGCTAAAGTGCAGAATGAACAGCTACAGAAACAGGTTTGTAAAAATATTACCGTACTTTCATACTGAACTCAATGAAGTACGAAACTCAATGAATAAAACTTCTGGACATAATACATCTCGCTTACTGTATCATGAATACTTATGGTGCGTTCACATACAATGTGAAGCGAGCGTTTCGCGAGGCGAGATTACATACAAAGTCAATGCAAAGATGCGAATATACGCAAATGAAGCGAATGGCACGGCTCGAACACACGAAATTGCGCGAGTTTACATTTTTCAACTCGAGTGAAAAATCTGCATGACGCGTTGACGTGAAAGCCTATCAGCATTGAAATTGTCCGGATGTCACTGACGTAGTAGCAGAAGAAATTTGAAAAAAATTGTTGTAGTGGTGTGTAGGCACCTGCGATTGTATGACACAATGTCATACATGTACAGAGACCGGACGAAAAAGACATCGCTTGGAGGAAAGTGAGCAAGGAAGTTGGACTACCTGGTAAGTTCTGAAAATATGTGCATCTACTTGATTCCAGCTATTGGTTGTACTTTACTATGAACCAAGTCATAGAAGCCCCTCCTGTCCTTTTCTGGATGAGAAGGGGGAATACTCGTGGGTTCACGTTACGAGCAATGCGAGGCAAAAATTCTCTTCGCGTTGTATGTGAACTTATTATTAATTTTTGTAATGCTTTTTGCATATTTGGACTCAAGGTCACCATTATTAGATTTTCAAACAGTGCTTTTTTTATTCTCAAGATTTTGAGCTTGAGTGAAGAAAGCAAGTTGTTTCAGCAGAGACTATGTAAAGCAGAGGAGATGGCTCTTCACCATTTGAGCTGTAAAGAGCAAACTATTGATCCACAGCAGACTGTGAGTGCCCCTTTTCCCTCAACCTTTCTCTATGTGTGATGGTATCAGGTATTAGACAGCTGGATTATTCTGTTTCTTTTCACTCACAGGCACAATCCAACCATGTGAAAGAAAAAGAGAATATACAGCTTTGCCAAAAAACCCATGAAGGTAACCAATATGTCTTTTAATTGAAACCCTTTTTTTCTCACAGTACCATTTGGTATTATTAAAATCGGCTTATGTTTTGTCTTAAGTAAGATTGATTTTGTTTTCAGATATTGTGCCAGAGCAGAAACTGACTGAGCAGATATGTGCAGACTTAAATAAAGAGTGTTCACAGAGAGATCAAGAGGACTTGCTGGAGGCCAAACTGAGTGAGATCGAATCTATAACTGAAGGTGACTGAGTCTGTTTTATTTCTACTTTATGTAAATCTGCCAGTGTTGGGGAGTAAATAACTAAAGGTTTCCCCATCACTTACCTCTGCTAGACAATACAATGCATTTATAATACACTCAAATTTACATGCAAATTAAAAGTAAGATTTTAGTCTAAAACTAAAGTCTTTTTTTTTTTTATGTAGTGTAAATGCTAATTAGCATACTTAGAAAATGCAAATGTAGCTCAGCTTCGTTCAGCATGTATTCACGTTAATCGGACCGCAATTGGCTTCCTTGTTCTTTGGATGCTCCGAAAGTGATGAGTTGACGTGTATTACCAGTAGAGGTCAACCGATAGTAGATTTTACCGATACGATAACTAAAGTGGTGGAAAAGGCCGATAAACAATTAATCTGCCTATAGTTTTTTAAATGGATTCATGGAATCTCAGATGCAGTTTATTTTTCAACCTAAATCCTAATAATTATCAGACAAAAAAAGAAGATTGTATGCATAATGTGGGACTTTTAATAGTAAACAAGCCTGAAACACACCGAGGACTCTTATTTTGAAATGACAGAGACTTGGCTCTGTTATAATGCTCTATTTATAATATGTACCAAATTCAGCTTTTTATAGCCTATATATTATTATTCACGATATATGAAGTTGGAGACACGATGTATGTGCTGATGAGGGACGTTTCCATATAGTCGCGTTTTTCTTTGCATGCCCACGCTTCAATTTAAAAAGCTTCATTATCAGAGGAACAAATAACATTTATCTGAAAATATTTTTGCAGATAACTGATAGTTTCAAAAGCAACTATTGGCACCAATTAATCGATAAAAGCGATATATCGGTCTACATCTAATTACCAGCACTTCCTCAGTTGACCTCTTTCAAATATTTGATTATGCATTGTGTCTTGTGAACTAGAGACAGCTCTAATAGGCAAAAACCTGCTCACCTGTAACTGAAGCTTAACAACACAAACATCTCAACGTTCTTCTCAGATCTTGTAAAACTGCAGGAGATGTGTCAGAAAGGAAGTGTTTGTGTCCATGATGAACCCCTTCAGGAGGAGCAGAAAGCATGCAGACCTGTGGAAAGCACAAAGGTAAGAACCTAGACATCTTTAATCCCTCTGACTTCTCCATAACTGTGTGGGATCTGCCGGCAGTAATAGCAAATGGTTTCGTTTGATGTTTCAGCTGCCAAATGAGGTGCAGGCAGATGATAAGCAAGAAATGAGGCAGGGTAAGGGGCTAGATGGAGCCATGGGTGAAGAGGAGAAAGTGGCCCAGACAACAGGGCGACTAGAGGGAGACCAGCAAGGCAGGCTGCATCTGGAGCTGGTAATAGGATCAGCCTTTTCATCTCTTCCCCGCCTTGTTATTTTCTTTATCGCAAGCTAGAGGGGAGGATTTACCCCAGAGTAGTCATTTATTTGCACTGCAGGTTCCTGGATTAATATCATACATGTTTTTCAAGTGACCTGCAATCAATAGAATTGACACGACTGCAGCAGAGAATAGCTGGACAGAAAGAGGTTTTAACTGACCTAAGCAAGCCTGTTAAATAGTTGTCGGCTTTTGAAAGTGATCAGCTCAGTTAATAAACACTCTGTTCTTTCTGGACATTAGCCAGACTGTGGTTAAAATTAGTGGTCAACCGATATGTTTTATGGGCGGATATCGATATCCAGAGAGCAGGGTGGCCAATATTATCCCAGTGTACATAGGGTGGCCAGACATCCCGTTTTTCCCAGGACAGTTCCTTATTTAAGCCCTTTATCTAGGGTCCTGACTTATTCTGGAAAAATCATATTTTGTCTTGTATTTCCTCTCTCATATGTATTCTAATCAAATGTAGCCAAGGATACGTCTTGTAAAACCAATAAAATCACACCTTGTTATTTGAAGTACATGATTGGATTAAACTATCCAATCACAATCCCCTATCAATAGACGTTCAGTTAGTGAATTGATTGAAGAGTCAGTTGCAAAGAGCACACAGATGAAATTGCGGCTGGAAAAATGTCATGGAAGCGTGCATGTAAATTTATCGAGGATCTTCAATAATAGTTTACATTTCTAAAAAAGGAGTCACAGAAGGAGCCTAGCAAAGTGAGGTGTGGGATTTGAGGATCTTGCTTATCCATCGCCCATATAGGCCGCACCACCATCACACAGCATGTTCATACAAAAAAGCATATGGATGCTGCTAAAATTAAGTGTGCCACACCAAGTGTTAGGAATTTTAATATTTTTTTTTTTGGTGAAGCAAATTTCAGAATCTGACAATGTGCACGCAAGTGAAGGACTTTTTGCTCATCATTCTGTTGTGCACAGCCATAGTTTTTGGTCAGCTAACTGCACTGCAAAATTGATCAAGAAATTGTATGATCTGAAATTTTCTTCTGCCTGCACCAAATCTGAAGCTGTCATTATGCAGCGTATTCATTTTTGTGCAGCTGGACTATCAGAAATTACTGCAGCATGCCAACACACGTTTCATCTCTCTTGGTCCAGCTCTTGAAAGAATATTACACATTTTCAATGGCCTGCGTGCATACTTTCTTTCTCAAGAAAAAATGCCCAAAGTTTATAAGAGCCATTTTCAACGATCCTTGCGCTAAACTTTGGATTAGCTTAGCACTCAAGCAAACAGCCACTTTTAACCATGCACTGGAGTTAGTAGAGCAAGACCCACCTAAGTATACAGTATAATTGAGGTAGACCGATATATCGGTTTTACCGATTAGTCTGTGCAGGGAGTTACATTTTGGAACTATTTGGCAAAAATCTATAGTTTTTTATTATTATTTATTTTTTCTTCAGTGTTCCTCGTCAGCCAGCACTAGAGGATTCTACAGTTAGAACAGCTTGGTTCTACAGTATAACAGTGTCCTTTAGAGTAGGGATGCACCGATCAGATACCTGGATTGGTATCGGCTCCGATACTGATGTTTTTAAACGGACCGGGTATCGGTCCGACGAGCCCGATCCAAATCCGATACCATGTTAGTCATGTTCGTTATTGTCAAGCTCCAAAAATGACATAAAAGAACCATAAAAACACAATATAAGTAGCGTGACTGTTTAAAAGTTAAAGGTGTCACGGAGAGACTCACAGAGGCAGAGATATGAACTCCGTAGCAGGGATTATTGAACAGATGATTGAAACAGTGATGTAAACATTGTGAGTAAATCCAGTTGAGCAGAGTGCAAACAGCAGGTAAATAATATCCAGACAATGTATAGACACGATGAACAATTAACTCCCAACAGTCTTATGACACTTGCAGGCAATAATGAAGACACAGATATGTTTGTCATAGTAGAAAGTTGTGGAGTTTCAGAGATACTATCGATGAGAACTGGCAAAGAGTATGTGTGAAAGCAGTTATATATGCAGTCCTTGATTAGCCATTAATGAGATGATGGTGCGTGTACTCAGTGGCGAGTGAGTGCGGATAGCAGTGAGGAAGTAAGAGAGAGAGAGACTGGTGGATCCATGACAAAAAGTGCATGATTGAGATATATTACCATTTGAATATATTATTATAAAAAACATATATTCAATATATATTCAACATATATTCAGCCATTAATGAGATGATGGTGCGTGTACTCAGTGGCGAGTGAGTGTGGATAGCAGTGAGGAAGCAAGAGAGAGACTGGTGGATCCATGACAAAAAGTGCATGATTGAGATATATTACCATTTGAATATATTATTATAAAAAACATTTTTACAAATTATAATATTTAAGTTGAATGGCTTCCAAAAATTAACTGTGAATGAAAAGTGAGCTGATATCTTACAACTAACCTGAACAAAAAAGAGATCTGAATCCTTTAAAGTGCAGATACAAGCTGAAATTGTTTTTTTATTATTTTCTACTGATGACTTATACTGGAATTATTGTTAATTTTGCTGCTAAATTATCCAGTATACTAGTTAATAATAAAGTTTTTCTTAATAAGATATACATTTATATTGAAATAATGTGTAGTTTGAGGTTTGTGTTTCTTTACATATTGATAGTACTCTCAATTAGTTCCACACAATAATGTAAAGATATTATAAACTGATTATGCAAAAAACAACACTGGTATCGGATCGGGATCGTCCGATACTGAGATTTCCAATATCAGAATCGGATCGGAAGAGAAAAATTGGTATTGGTGCATCCCTACTTTAGAAGTGAAATAAAAACAAAAAATAATAAACCTTTTTCCTCATTAAACCTCATCTGGTGAAATGTATAGGTTATAAAATCATAATTTGGTAAATAGCCTACTTAACTATAGAGCCTTGTAACGGTGCCCTCATTTTCAGTTTTGCTTATAGTTATAAGTCCCGTGTTTTGCATCAAATCCTTTTCTGTTTATTATTGGGATTTTGGTCGAACAATAAACTGCATCTGGAATTTTATTCATTTTGGACTCTTGTAGCATCTATGTCTGTGCCCATTGTAGTAAGGAAAGACTAAAAAAAAAATTATTTTAACATTCTACAAATCAACTATAAAAACTATCGGCTGATTAATTGGTGATCTGCCTTTTCCTCCACCTTAGTTATTGGTATCTGCAAAATCCACTGTAACGTATGTATCAGTCTAGCACAAATTAGCTTTTTTATTAGGCCATTGCCAAGAATAATGTAGTTTACCAGTGGCTAGTCATGGTGAGAGAATCTGAAAAATCCAGCAGGATTAACTAAAGAAGCCCAAAAAAATAGAGTTAAAATATTAAAATGAAATTTACCCAAGCTGCCATTTGGAATGATGAATGATTCAGGTTAACATGTTTTTGAAACGGTTTGTATACTGTAGAATAATATTAAAGTGTTATATTTAATACTTCCTATATTTCTCACTTCCTTATACATGTTTATTGCAGGGAATCTTAAAGCAACAGCTGGCTGAGAAGCAAGAATCCATTCTAAAATTACAAAGGGAAAAAGATGATTTGGCTGCTATTCTTAAATCTGAAAGCCAGAAAAACGACAGTCCTAAACAGACTACAAATGTGAAGACAGAGAATGAAGGCGACTCTTTTTGTCCAACACAAGAGGTCAGTAGAGTGATATTAATCAATGCAAAGTGCATGAATAGATGTCTGTGGTAATCAGTTACTGTGCATTCTATACTTGTTGGTGATTACTGTAAGCAGGTGGCAGTACAAGACTCATCTGTCCTCTCCACGAAGAGTCTAACAGAAGTGCGTTTCCCCAAACCTGAGCTGGAAATCAGTTTCACACCACTTAAACCTGACCGAGTGAATGTCAGAAGACCAGGAGAGGAAGAGTCTGTCACAATCAAACTCAGACGTACAGCTAGAAAGAGAAAAGGCCCAGGGATAGAGGTATACAGAAACCTTCATACAGAAATGTTTAAGGGTTCCCACAGTCGTAAATGTAATTTAAAATGTCTATATTGAATAGATTTGCTCTAATCTTAAAATTTTACTGGCTAGATATTGCTCCTGTGTAGAGTAAAACTTGCCTCCAAGCTATTTGATGTTTAATATGTGAGCAAATTCTTCTCTCAAACTGTTCTTGTCAATGAATCAGTCAAACCTGTTAAAAAATTGTCTAAATGATTCATTAGCAAATCCTTATTAGCAAAATATTTTAGCATAAATGACGGGAAAAGTCCTGGAAATTAATTGTTTAAAAACAATGTTGTAATCCTCTGTCGCTCTTAAGAAAATCCTTATTGGCCGGTTTCCTGAACAAGTGAAAACAAGAAAATTGTTAGAAACTAAAGTTATATCTATGTTTGAGATACAAGTTCTCATATTATTTCTTAACTGTACATTACATTACAATACTCATAATATATTACATAAACATAGAACTTGTACTTTCATGAGTGTTTATTGTTTTAGAACTCTGTGGAGTCAGAAAATCGAAAAAACAGACGGCTCAAGGTGAACAACGGGGAGAACATGCAGTTTGATGAGGTGCGAAGCGTATGACTTTTACTGCCCATTAATGTGCCTGTGACATTAAAAGCCTTTCTCGGTAATGTGTATTCGATAATACACTGAGTTAGTTGTGTTCTATATTTTTTACACCTTACCAGACTCCCACAGTGAAAGGCAAAAAGACGAGTGAATTAAAACAGCAAGACTCTCCAGCCAGCCTGAAAGGTAAAAAAGATGGAGCCCTGCAAAAGATTGGGGACTTTATCCAGAGCTCTCCAACCCTCTTTGGGAGCAAAGGTCAGTGCTGCCTCTTCATTTTAGACTCGATTGATTGCAGCTCTCTGCCAAAAGTGTTTCATACTGTATTTCAGCATGACTGAAATTTTAACTCTCCTCAGCCAAGAAGATCATGAGCATGGTGAATGTTAAATCCCCCCAACCACAAAATCCTTGTGAGAACAACAAACCCAAGAGATCCAAACGAAAGCTCTTCAAAACCCAGATTTCCTCCCCTCTAGACATCCCCTCTCATCCTGTAAGTAATGTTTCCTGTGCATTAATAATGAAAGAGTGCGTTAGAAAAGGATTAGTCATGTATGAAGGAATGAGAAGAATGTTAGAAGATTATGACAACTTGACAAATCAGGTTCATAATCAATTTGTTTTAAAGGGAAGGTTCACATAATATGAAACTCTGACATCATTTACTCACCTTGATGTTGTTCCAAAACCGTATGACTTACAGCCTTTCATTGAACACAATAGGAGATTTTTGGCAGAATGGTAGGGAATAATAGCATCAGTCATCGTTCAATGGTATCTTTGTTCCAAAATATTAATAGTGGATGGTAACTAAGACTTATTATTCTGCCTATCATCTAAGAAAGTCATATGGGTTTGGCATAACATGGGGGTGAGTAAATGACTTTTTAAGGAGGTTGTTTTAATTTCAGTAAATTGTTTTACAGATCATTGGAGGCAGTGAAGATGATAAAGAGAGTGATCATCTGATTATCAAGAGAAAACTCAGAACAAGAACTGTTAAGAGATGATGCAACCCTTTATTTTGATGGTCAAGAGTAATTTTTTTTTTTTTTTTATTATTATTATTTTTATTCTTTGGAATTATTTTTGTTGAATTTTATTTTTGTTTGTAATAACAGTGCAACATGTTTGTAAATCATTTAAATGTTATTTACAGCAGGTTTTGTAATTTTTGTTTTGACTTAAATTCAGATTTTGATTTCCTGTGATTACTGAACAAAATATGACAAAAAGCTGCTCATTAAAAATACTTAAAGAGATTTCATTTGGGTTGCATTTCTTGAAAAAATATATATATATATATTGGTTATTTGGAATTAGTTAACATGAACTAACAATAAACAATACTTTTACAGCATTTATTCATTCTGTTTGTTAATTTTACCATATAAGTAGATTATTTGCATTAAAACATGTATACGTTACAGCTTATGCATTAAGAACTGACATGAACTAACAGTAAGTGATTGTAATTGTATAAATGTTTATTAACACTTGTCCTGTGTTCGTTTGTACCTTTTGTGTTCCTGGTAAAAAATGACCGGTCAACTAAGATTAGTGTTAATAAATCTCCCAATTAGTGTTAAAAAAATATATTGCATATATTATCCCAGGATATTGCATTAGATATTTTTGTCAACTTCTTTTTCAGTAATTATGACCAGTTTTGTACCTCGTTTTTAAACGTATTTTAATATACTGTATATTTTTATTGATACAATTATTAATTGAACTGGGCTAGTGGGGGCTCTCCCTGCAGAATTAAAAAAATATATATAATTATGTAATAAATTAATAACCACAAGTGGTTATTAATTTATTACATAATTATTATTTTACATTTTTTTTATCTAAACAAAATTGGTGAAATTTTAAAGCTTAGAATCTGGACGATACAATGCAGCTGATCCTACCAATTCTTAAATGAATGCTTTTTAATTTGCTGACTAATTAGAACTGTTTTGTTATCACAACAATAATATTTAGAGTTGGTAAAACCATAGAAAAAGATGAGATAGCTTTATGTTTTATATATATTTGGAAAGGTCTCAATTAGTAAAATGAGCCAATTTGTTTCACTCAGGCCAAACTGCAGTTAGTTAGTGTATGAAATTCCCACTGACACATAATAAACAGAAGTGTCTTTTTTACATATTTTCCTTATTACTTCCTGAAACATATAACATAGACAATGACATATTGTAACTTACAGCAGACTATCTTGATTCAAATGAGCCCAAACACAGCATAATATGATGATTAGATCTTGAAATATTCCTCAGAGTGTTCATGAAAAAATTGCACAAAAGGGCACACAACGTGTGTGCGAGTTGTTTTTTGTGGTTTGAGGACATTTTGTAATAACGAGGGTATTATGCTATAAATGTGGTTTATGAGGACACCACTAGTGTCCCTGTAATTCAAACTGCTTAAAAAAAGATCCTAAACAATGTTTTTTGAAAATGTAATAAAATGTTTCTGTGATGTTTAGGGGTAAGGTTGGGGGATAGAATGTATAGATTGAAAACTCAGTATGCCTATGGAGTGTCCTCGTATAAGAGTACCAACATGTGTATGTGTTTGTGTGTGCAACACATCCACATATGTGCTCATCTAAAGGATTGGGATTGAATATGTCTTTATGTTGTAGTTTAATCCATTAATTTCCAATGGCTGGTCATTTTTGACCATGCAGGAACAAAATGTATGGAAAATGGTACATTTTGTGTGTTTTCAGAACAAAGTCAGAATGTTCCAGATGAAAGTTTGGGGTCAACTTGTTTTTTGGCCACTTTCAGTAAATGGAGGGTACCGGTCATCAGAGAAGAGTAAGTAATATATTTTACCAACACCTCTTGATCTCTATACACTAAGACAGGTCACACATGCGGTTAAATAAATGTGGCATTGAAAACAAACCCCCTTTTTGTGTTTATTTGCAAATGTCTATACTGTTGCACTATAAAAATGTGTGTATTGTTTGCATTTGCATCCCTGCTGCCCCAGAGTTGAAGATGTGGGATCTGTCTTTGAAAGTGTGCTGTCCTTTTCACATTCAATAACAGTTAGATTATAATGTTCCATTAAATCTGGTTATCAATGTGTGATGTGAGCTTTAATGTGTTAAAATTGCATTATAGTGCTCCATGATATCATCGTAGTTTTAACAGTCTTAAAATAACCTGGAAGTGCTTTATAATTGGCCATTCTGAGGAGTGCGGAAAGTGCTGTCTTTGGTCTCCATCCGCCACAGTGTGATGAACTGATTGACAACTTCTCTGTCGTGGCCTTTCATCAGCGCAGTCTCTAGGCAGCAAGAGGTCCAAAACTGAAAGTGCTTGTATTTTTGACCACTGCTTGTCCGGATTGCTGAAGTGAGAATGGACAACGCTGCATGGAGCCGTTTGCTAATATGGTCGTTTGAAGGTTGAGGGATACATTTGGTGACAGCTGGCTCATTTAGATGCAATCTGACCTAATTTTGTTTTATTTTAGTTGCAGACAAATCAGTACACTGCAAACATTTTCGTGTCTTGTTTTACAGTAAAAATATCCTTAAAACAAGATTATCGAATGTATCTTGAATTAATATTTAATATTACTCTACTGGCAGATTGTATTTTTCTTGTTTTAAATGAATGCATTTCTATTAACCAAAGATAATTATTTCAGGCAACAGTGGCTATATTTTAAAGGGATAGTTCACCCAAAAAGGAAAATTCTCTCATCATTTATTCACCCACATGCCGTCCCAGATGTGTGTGACTTTTATCTGCAGAACATAAACAAAGATTTTTAGAAGAATATCTCAGCTCTGTAGGTCCACACAGTTAAAGGTGCACTTTCATGAAAGTGAAAGTCGAGATTTGTGGTAAAAAAGGATTTAAATATTTATCTGTTTCTCACCCACACCTATCACATTGCTTCAGAAGACATGGAAACCACTGGAGTCTTAAGCTCCGTTCACACCGCCAGCGACATCAGCAACATGATCCCATTCATTTTTAATGAGAGCACAGCAACTTCCAGCAACACGAGCTGTCGCGGCCATTGGCAACATTGTGGATCACTCTGGAGAGCAACAAGACAAGTTGAGAAAATCTCCACTTTATGCAAATGACAAGCGACATTCATGAGCGACTACCAACGAGAGTGAAGACAGTGTAGCTTACTCCATCAGTCTCCTGGCAGACTGGAGACAAGTGCAGGCAAGACAGAGGAGAAGTTTCAGCGTTGTGAGGGATTTTTACTGTTCAATATCATTTGTCTTTGACCACATGCATGGATTAATAAAAGAATGATGGGTAACACTTTAGAATACTGTATCTTACTTAATGCTTAACTAATAAGGAATTACTGCAGAACTAATAGGTAATTCTTCATTAACACTTAAGTCACTACTATTAACTACTAAGGAAGATGTGTTAACTAATCAGTATGTAATAGCATTTTATAGTTGTGTTAAGTAACAATTAGCTAATCAATAACTATTGAATTCAGTCATGCCTCCTGATGAACTACTTTTAATTATCTACTAATTCAGCTTCAGGAGAAATAACTATTGAGTAACTACTAATGAACAGTCGATTAATTACAATTACAATAATATCATAACAATTAGCCATTACAATATTCAGGTAATCTAGCAACACCTAATCCCAAAGTCGCTGGTGGTGTGAACGGGGGTTTATGGATTACTTTTATGCTGCCTTTATGTGATATTTTTTTTAGCTTCAAAGGTCTAGTCACCATTCACTTGCATTGTATGGACCTACAGAGCTGAAAAAGAATTCTTCTAAAAATCTTCATTTGTATTCAGAAGAAGAAAGAAAGTCATACACATGTGGGATGGCATAAGGGTGAGTAAATGAGAGAATTTTCATTTTTGGGTGAACTATCCCTTTAATGTCTTTGATTATCTGTGGGTGACAAGGATTAGGTACAAAACATATGGCTATTAATTAAGAGAAATGCTTTTGATTATTGGGAAAGCTCCTCTGCATCTATATAAGCATGACTTGGGTGAAACCAAAGTGTGCTCACAGCGCTTTCATTCACAAAGCACTATGGAGGCCTAATGTAAACACTGTCAAGATGGCTGGTTTTACAGACTGCAGAGAGCAATATGACTTGTGAAAGTGGCATTAAATATTGAAATCAGAGAAAGCATGTCTGTTTTCATTTTCTACTTCATTTGTTTTAGAGTGAAAATCCTCCTCAGCCGCCTTCTGACATTTTTCAGGAGTGTCATATTGAGCTTCATTGCTCCCTTATCAGAAGGGTCACTGCACCGCCCAACAGCTGCACTCATCAATTACCTTATACCAGCGGAATCCTCTGCAAAACAAGCAACTCATCTCTCTTGTTAGAAATAGCTTTTTTAATGCAACTGCATGTTGAGCATCGTTGCTAGTGAGACTTGTGAATTGTTTATATGTTTTGTGTTTTTCTTATTTAAAAATGTTTTTAGTATTAAAAATGATACTATGAGCATAAACAATTGAGTGTCACGTTGAAATGAAAAATGTATATGAATTTTGGATTTCTTATATATTATGTCCCACTTTTGCTTCAGTGACAGCATGCACTGGAGCTGGCATGGACTCATTATTTGACAATCTTCTAAAGAGCATCTTGTGTGCTTCAATGGAAGCAAGGAAATCTGACCTTTTGTACAAATATCAAAGTCGCAAATATGCACACATTTAAACAATGACCAACAAAAAGTGCAGAATCTTTAATATTTCTTCTTAATTTAGCTTCTTAACATTTCTTAAACATTGTCAATTTAAATGAAAAGAAAATCCCAGACTTTCAATGTTTTATTGAATATACATTTTCAGATGTTGTATTCACAATGCAATCTCAATCCAGAACCTTTTATTTCTACAACAGATATCTATTTATCTTTTCAAGACATTAAAAAATACCAATAACAATTCTTTCTAGTTCTTTAACATTTAAAATGGAGAGAATTTAAAGACATTTGACCTGTTTTAGTGCTGTGAAAAGTCAAATAAAACATGGTGAAAATATTGTGACGTGGTTGACTTTACTGTTATTTACAAAGGTATAGATGAGCACAGGGGGGCTCGAAATGTCTTATGAATGTCAATGTCATCTGTGAGGGGCTGTTGTAGACCTCTGCTTTAAAAGAAACTTTCAATGGCTTGGTTCTGTAATCATACTGCACATGTACATTATAAACCTCAAGGAGAAAGTACGTTTGGTTCATAACATGTCTGTCACATTAAGTTCTTGGTTGATTTTCTCAGTGACGGCCTTTAAAAATAATTACTTTTTAAGTATAAAAATAGAAACAGACAGAACAGGCTTTGCTGTATGCTGATAATGCATTCTTTGTTCTTGTTAATTTGTTCACTTGTATTTTAATTCTTTGGAACAGCGCCAAACTGATTCCATTAGATGAGGAGACTGAATTAGTCTGTGGCTGCATACCACACTTTTCTTGTGCATGAACATAAGTACATTTTGAGATGGTGAATTGTGAGTTAGTGTCAGCACATAATTAAAAAAAAGACAAGCCGGCAAGCCACAGGGATGCTTCTTTTTATTATTCTAACACACAAAGCTCTCTGCAAAGAAATAGGATAAATAAGGATAATCTGGGATGTATTTTGTACTTTCAACTTCTGTTATTTACAGTGATGTCACCCAACATTTCAAACCATCAAATGAGATATTGTGGGAATAAAGATAGTTTCTTACTGATGGTAATAGGTCAGATATTTTTCTTTCTAATTAGAAAGGAAAATATAAAAAGTAGGAACATCATGCCACTACTTTGTCACCACTTTTAATGTGCAAAACCAATTTGTTTGCTTTTCATATTTTGGGACAGTACACTTTGAAATCTGGGACACTTACTAAAGGGATACTTCACCCGTAAATGAAAATGATGTCACACAAAAGGAGATGACAGACAAATAGCCAAACCATAATACATCACAAACATTGTCTGATTAAAGTTTGGAACATCGTTTTCTTTTTGACAGATTTGTGTCTTTATTACCTTTGAAAGTCTTTTGTCATTGACCATTGAATTCCTTTTTAAAGGAAAGGAAACATTAACTCTCATCATCTTAATCACATGGCAACTAAGCTGATGTTTACATAGACCTGCTTGTGATATATCAAGAAATGAACAAATCAGAGTTTATATGTCTCACAATGTCCCAGATTATCCAAATTCACCCCAAGTTTCAGCAGTTTCATTATGTATTCTATTCAGATCATTTGTAAAAAGGGGTCTCTGCACATTTAGTTGATTTGAATAGAAACCATTTTGGTTCAGTTCTACATTAATCTCCATTGCTGTCTCTGCAAGGTCAGTGAACTGATATTAACCCATTTTCTTCCTTTTAGTTACTCATAGAAATTATTCAATTAAAAACCTGTAATAAAGCCTAAGAAAAAGCAGAGCTTTTTACAAATCATGACACAAATATATACAAATAAACACAAATAAAATGTATGAATATAAAAAAATGTTATATCTGGAAACACTTAATTTATTTCCTAGAACTTTTAATTTATTTCCTAGAACTTTGAGTCTTCCTTTGCTAGTATGAAGACTGACTTACATAAGCATCTATGAATAATTTTTGAGCATCACAGTACATGACGGTGCTTCTTCTATTCCATTAAAATGTAATGTACAGCGAGAGAGGATTTTGTGACCCAAAGCCTCAGTCAGGACATTTAATTGGTCCAAAGGGTACATCTGTCCTGCTTGAAACAAGAAGAAATATTTTGCAGATTGCTAACAAGAAAATCCTGAGAGTGATTTTGAGAGTGTCTTTCAGGGGCGTTACTAGACTTCAGTGATACCCGGAGCTTATCCCACAGGGCATATAAAAATATAAAAATAAGAAGAATCCTTCCTTCCATGACTTCCTTCCAATGTCCACCCTACCTGTCAAATAGCAATTAGGTCCTATATTAAGCGCACAACACTGACACCTATTCTGAAGTTTATATGAGCAAATGTCAGGCACAAAATAAACAGATCAAACATGCTTTTAATTTAAATTGCGGATCAAAGCGAAAACTATAACTTGTCGGCGCATTTGTTAATTGTGCAGAAACTAACGTTAACAACAAAATCAAAGTAGTTTAACCATTTAAATTTGCAATTATCATTTATCATAATATTTTGAGAATAAAGTAAAAATTACAAGAAGAAATTCAAAGCAGTATGAGATTGAAGTCGGAATATTTTGAGAACTAATCGAAAGGAAAGTGATGTGGTGGACAGCAGTGAAGTGGAGCATCTGGGTCTTTACATGCAACACCACTAACCAAGGAGATAACATGTCTATGCAACTGAGCTGAATTTGTGGGAAGTTTTTTCAAGCTCTCTGTTCATGAATAAGGTGTGCATCAGTTTTCAATATGGGCACCTGTCAAGGGAGGCATGAGATTTAGGCTAACACTCAAGTGAAGCAAAATAATTGGAACTGCTGTGAATTACATCTTATCCATTTCAAGATATTGTATGTGGTGACATCCCCCCTCAGTTACAGAATTGTTCAGAGAGGAAAACCCAACAACAATGCCAAGCAGGACTGCCCAAATCTGTCTGGCTCTTCTTTCTCCTGAATAAATTAAAATTTCCTACATCACCACTGCAGAGTTCGGATACTAATAACTCAGTGCTGATGAGCCAAAAGACCAAAGGATTTCTTTATTGTTAAATCTTAAAGTAAAGTAGGCCTAAGATTTAACTACATCCTCCACATCCATCTCTTGCATTAATTAAGCTGCTGGCTCGCCCCCTACTATATTCTCAAAATATTATTACTATAATCTATAAATTCTATGACTTTATTCTAATAAATATTCTAAAAACTTACGAGGAGGCGGCGTGTTTTTGGGGGCGTGTTGAAGTGGGTTTCGCTCAGGGTGCCAAACAAGCTAGAACTGCTACTGAATGTGGCATTACCTTGAAAAGACTTCATGAAAGTCAAATGTGTCACATTTGATTGCAATTTGCACACTGTGTTTCTGGCAGCCAACCCACACATTCTCACTTCAATCATCAATCTCACACTCACACACAGAAGACCTGCAAGAATAAACTAGGAGTTATATGGTTCCTCGTCTAGTTCCAAAATGCCTCTTAAATTATTGTTCACCAAACATTAACATTCGGTCATCATATACTCACCCTAATGATGTTCCAAACCATGGTATAAATTAGGGATGTGCCCAAAGTCGAATACCTTCTTTGTAAAGGCACGAATAATATCTTCAAAATGAATAACGGATTAATCTGTATAATATAAAAAATATTCGTAAGACTGATTATCCAAGAGGCACAAGGATAAAGCAATATTTTAAATAAACATCTCAACTCTGTTAGCATCTCGAGCTTATCAAGTGCAACATTAAGATACAACATCATATACATTTTCCACTTCTTAAAATGTCTTTGTTAAAGCAATAGTTCACCCAAAAATGAAAATGAGTTGATAATTTACTCAATCTTAGGCCATCCAAGATGTATCTTTCTTCATCAAAACAGAATTTTAAGATATTTAGGATTTCATTTCAGGCCTCCTCCTTTAAACAATGCAAGTGAATGTACTCCATTTTTTGACAGTCCAAAATGCATATTTAGGGTGCATCAAAATAATACAGTCGACTCCAGTCGACAAATAAAGTTTGACTGAACCTAAACGTTTGATTTTCTTTTTTTAGAAACAAAGCAATACTTATACACCTTTTAACTACAAATTTTCGCTTCCATACATCTCTGTGATGTGCGCTCATGAGAGAGATGACGTAAGCTCGTTGGTAAGGTCACGGGTCATGTGGTGGAGGAGTCAGGAACACACTGAAACCGAAGATAACTATCATGTGCCTCAGACTTTTGCACACTGCTGCATATATTTTTAGTTATAAGCATAAATTAACAGTTTACGGTCTAACTGGTTTATGCATAAAACAATAATACATTTAATTCAGAATATATTTTTCTTCTCAAGTGTGGAATTATTTTGTTTCAAACATGTTTACAAATTTTACTAGAATACAATATAAAACATTTATTATTATTATTATTATTATTATTTATTCAACATATTAAGATATTTGTTTGGTTGTTTATTCTTATAAAAATGTGTTTATGTTTTGTTTTTGTGTTTTTTTATTTATTTATTATACATTTGATACACTAAAATAAATTATTCCTGGCAGAAATTTGATTTATTTAAATATACTTAACTATATCAAACGAGTTCAAGAAATGCCAAAAAAGTGTAGCTGGTTTGCCATTTATCAGACTGTATAATTTAAAACCTATACAACATGTTTACTAAGTTTTTAAAGTACATACTAAGTACATACATTACTCCTTTTAAATGAATACATTACATGCGTCATGAATTCATAATGTGTACAATATTTCAAGATTACTTTATTCAGTTTTATTCAAATTTGTCAGACTGTACAACTGAAATGTCTTTTTATAAAATATGATATTTTTAGTCTCCTTCTAAGGGCTGTTATAAAACAAAGAATGAGAGAATATTGATGGTCCTCTGCTCCTGCTCAGAGGAGAGCTATAAAAGCCACATGCAATATACCATCATTTTGTAAAGATTACAGCTCATTAGATTGGTTCAAAGGATTCCAGTTCCAAATTCATTACCATTGGGGACATTTAAGCATTTCACAGTGGCCAGTGTATTAATGATGAACTGTAAAACCGTTCAGCAAATCAATCAGCATCAACAGCTAAGTCTGGTCTAACTGAAAAAAGAAGAGGTTGTTCTCTCTCTCCTTCACACTTATTCCTAATTGCTGCCATCCAATAATGCCTGACTTCTTATAAATAATGGAACCTGCTGTGGAGAAATATCTTAAGTGTTATTCTTGTCCTCTTGTGAGGTTCAGATATTGATGTAGTCTGATTGTATGAAAGTACAATACTTCCACGGCCAGAATAGCCAACCAATTACAGCTCCACATCAAGAAAGTTCAGGATCCTGGAAATAGGCCCCCCCTATGTCAGGCGCTAAATGTAATGTCCAAATGTAATACAATGGCCTAAATAGGATGCATAGTTTATTAAAGGGATAATTCATCCCAAAATTAAACATTTCTCATCATTTACAGAACTGAGGTTCAAAACCTGTGTGACTCTATCTCAGTCACCATTCACTTTCATTAGTGTGGGAAAGAAAGTTGCAACGATTGTGAAGAGTGACTGAGACTAAGACATTCTCCATACTGTTTAGAACAGCATAAGGGTGAGTTAATTATTTTTATTATTTTTTTTTTTTTGGTGTACTATCCCTTTAATGAGAATACCTCGTTAGCCTGCAAGCCAGTGTTGTATGCCATAGCCCTGATGATGTCAGGCTAATAATATCCTCTCCTCTCACTTTCAGTGTTTTTTCAGGGACTGTCCTTCAGGACTGTATGATTTATTAGGCGTGAGACCTCTTTGTTTCTAAGGTGAAGAGCATGTTCTCATGGAGTGGCATATTTAAGAATTCAGTGTACTAAAGAACAACTGAGGGGAGGTTCAAACTCTAGTCCTCATCTGACAGGGTCATTTTAACATTCCTTTGTAAATTTAGGCTTCAATTAAAATGATGCCAAGTGGAATTAGAGGCATTAAACTTCAAAAGACATTTCGTCAGTCTGATGGAACATTCTGCTTTGCTGATGTTGTATTTTATATAAGACACTGGTAACACTTTCCAATAAGGTCCATTTCGTTAACATTAGTTAATGCATTATGTATGACGAACAAACAATGAACAATATATTTTTACAGAATTTGTTCATCTTTGTTAATGTCAGTTGATAAAAAAAACAATTGTTCATTGTTTGTTCATGTTCATAGTGCATAACTAATGTTAACATATAGAACTTTGTATTTTTAAAACGTATTACTATATGTTGAAATTAACATTAACCAAGATTAATAAATGCTGTAAAAGTATTGTTCATTGCTTGTTCACGTTAACTAATGATGTAAACTTATGTTAACAAATAGAACCTTATTGTAAAGTCTCATCAAGACACTTTACAATAAGATTGTATATATAACATTACTTACGCTTTAATTAACCTAAACATACAATTGTCAATACGTAAACAGCCTTTTAGTAATCTTGGTTCATTTTTAGACATATTATTAACATCAAAGTTCATACATCATAGTTCAACCAAAAAATGCAAATTCTGTCATCATTGCCACATACTCATGTTGTTCCAAACCTGTATGCTTTATTTCTTCCATGGAACACTAAAAGAGATGTGAAGCAGAATATTTGTTTCAGTCACCATTCACTTTCACTGCATATGTTTTTCCATAAAATTAAAAACATTCTGCATAACATCTCCTTTGTGTTGCATACTAGAAAGTAAGTCATATGGTTTTGCACCAACATAGGGGTGCATTAATTATGACAAAAATTCTCCTTGATATTCCAGATTCAATACAAGTTAAGCTCAATCAACAACATTTGTGGCATAATGTTGCTTAAACATTGTTTTTACTGCCATCATAGTACCAAAATTGTAAAATTGACCGTAACTTTGCATGGAAAAGGTTAGTAATCGATATTATCACACTAAAATCATGTTTACATGAATATTGTTTACAACTTGTAGCTATACTTTTGAAACAGTGAGTATTTTAACGTTTACGGATTGGCCTCCATTCATTTCCATTGTAAGGAGCTCACTGGAACTCGGATTTTCTTTCTTTCTTATTTAAGAAAATGAGGGAGGAGTCAAAATTAATTTTTGTGGTAATCAACATTACTCCACAAATGCTATCAATTGAGCTTAACTTGTATTGAACCTGGAATATTCCTTTAAAATGTGTGAACTAATGTGCACTATCAATGACCAGCAGTATATTTATAAACTAAAATGAATCAAAATGAATAAATGCCGCAAACAATTTTTCATTGTTAGTACATGATATAACTAAAGCATTAAGTAATGCTGACATATACAATCTTGTTGTACTGTGTTACCAGAAAACTTTAGTTTTGCATATTACTTGGAATAAAGTGTTTGAACATGGAGAAAACAATACATACTCCACTTTTAAAATTGCTATACCTGTCTATGTGTGACCATGAGTGAATCTGGAGTAAGATAAATTATTTATCAATCTCCTCACAAAATGACACTTAGTACACCATCTTTACTGTGCAAAACAATATATACATTTCTACAGATTAACAGATTACATATTGAAATTATACAGTTAGTCAAGCTACTTTAGTCTGCACTTGCATTTGAAACACAACTGTATCAGGAGAAAAGGATAAAGTTAATCAAAGTCCATTCTCATGTGATCACTGTCAAATGTTAAATTTCACACCGTCTACATCTACATGTCTAAAATTAATCTACATTATATTAGGATTAAACTCTTTAACTTCAAAATTTACAATATAAAATATTTCAGCTATTTTCTGTTAATATACAATAGTACATGTGTATTCTGCATCACAATAAAGGCTAAATCAGGAAAATAAAATGTAAAAAGCACATTAAGGGTGCAGTGTGTCACAGCATTCAAAAAGAGATACAATTCATGGTCCAGCTGTTCATGTTCAGTTGAGATGTAACAGTCGAGACTCCATGCAAAGCTTTCTTCTTTCTTTTCTATTTGCTTTTTGTAATGTGACGCAGTCTGACCCATCCTCAGCATATTGCTCTTGGAAGCTAGACGTATTCAGCTGATAACATCCCCATTTACCTTATTTTCCCTTCTGTTTCTCTGACAAAGGACAATATATGACCTCCATTGGATGCATACAAAACATTACTCTCAAATCCTTTTAAAATGAAAATTAGGGCAGTAACAAAAGTTGAATGTGGACGTTAATTCATGTAGAATATTATTTTAAAATACTGACGGGCAATCTTAAGGTTAGTGATTCTATTAAATTCTATTACAATAGCCATCTTACATATGCCAATGTGAATGAGCTTCACATACATTTCACATACAGGCATTCTCGCATAATTTGGCATCTTCTATAAATCCAAACGACAGCTGGTTGATTGGAACGGTTTCATTGCTCTGTGCCTCTTTGGTGCCCCCAGCATCTTAATGATTCACTTCCAATGCCATATTTCCATTTACCACTCATATTTTCACTTCTCCTCCAGGCCTGTAATTCTGTTTAATGATATGCATGCATAACATTATCCTCTGTATCTAGAAGGAATTTTTCACAGGTCATTGTATACTCTGTTTTACACTGTTTTGGGACAAATTTCCAATTGCATCACATCAATCTGATACATGTACAGAATCTTATGGCAATTGGAGCAGTCAGCTATGATTTCTCTGAGGTTGTCTGAATGCATTATGTTGCATTGTCTTATCTCCAAACACCATCTAATCACATTAATGTAGCAACTGATAACTTCCTTCTTCCAATTTCTCTCCTCAGTGAACAAAGATCATCCCACACACATATTTCTGTATGGCTGTTTTACAATGCAACATTATTTGAAAATTCATTTGCAAAGTAGTTTCGTTCCCCATCTGTCGCTCACTTCGATATTGTGTTGAGTGAAGCGACACTAGGGGGACTTTCTTGAAGGCCTCGGTTACATCTGAACTTGAGAAAAGTCCAATGAGAATTTGGCAGACAGAATTTGCATGTCCCTCCCCTATCCATAAGGGTATAAAGGGAGGGAATCATGCCTCTGTTCATTCAGATTTCTTCTTCGAGTCGAGCGGTTGTGTGATCAGCGAGCTGAGATCACTACTGTTCCACTCACCTCTGTAGAGCATTGCTGTTGGATCTACGGCGAATATCAGCGGCTTTCTCCTTCTCTGCACGGCAGTGCAGCTTTGCCACTGGGCGCATTGCCGTTGAACGTCTCTTTGCTTCTGACGGTCATAAGAGCTGCCTCGCGTGCCTGGGCAGCGATCACACGCAGGCAGAGTTTTACGAATGGTTCATGTTCTCAGTGCAGGAAAATATCCATGGCAACGTTGCGGTCACGGCTTTCTTTCCTCCGAGAGAAAGCCACTTCAGCCACCCCCGCGCCGTGCCTCCTTCCTATGCAGCTTGAAATTAAGGCGATTTCGGGAGCGCAGCAGGCTCGGTTTCGCTGGCTAAATCCCCACGAATCACCTGCCCCCAGCATGCTCATTTGCTTCCATCCGGGCTCAAGGTGAGAGCGGCTCACCTCACGACCAGTCTGTTTACTCCCTCGGACCCCGCAAGCTGGATGATGATTTCACCGCTGCATTGGAGAGCGTCACAGCGGCGTCTGATGCTGATGACTCGACTGGGCTGCCACCTTCGGGTCTGCTCATCCAGTCTGAGCCTGAAGCATGGATGTCCCCGGGCCATGAAGGTCGCAGTGCCAGCACTCGGACAGGTGACACCCACACTCGTGGTCCAGGAATGACATCTGTGTCTGAACATGGTCGAGATGCAGAACCCCGACAAAACCCGCTTTCTCGTGCCCCCGTCTCCCAGTTCGGCTTATTTTGCAACACCGTTGAAGACTTTGCCCAGCAGTCTTCAGCAGTGAGGAAGCAGACAGAGGCCATCTCCCACATCATGCCTTGCCGCCATTCCAGCACGAGCCGTGCTACGTCTGCTCGCCGAGGGCATCCCCATGCAGCTTCTAAACTACAGCCAGCTCCGCTTCAACCTGGGCCCAGCTCTCAGCCCCAGCACAGAACTCCCCGCAGGAAGCCAACGCCCACGTCTCAAGAACCACTACCGGGACCCAGTAGGCTCCCAAGCGTTCCTGAGACGAAAAAACCAAGGAGCGAGATGGCCGCTACGGATTAGGTATCTGGGCCACTCCATCCCCCGGTGGAGGGCTGGGAGGGAAACCTCTTGCCGTACCCTGCCCGGGCTGCAGTACCCACATTGCCAGGAAAAAGTGAACGGCTCCGTCACTCCTTTGGTCACCTAACCGGTGCCCCCGCACGCCGTTCTCCAGGTAGTTTGAGTTTTTTTCTTAGTACAATTGTTTCAGGACGCAACTTTGCTCACTCGGCATATTACCTGCCCCCGCTGCGAAACCCCACTGGGTACGTCATACGTTATCGTCCCCTTAGTGCCCCCTCTTGGAGCTTGGATGCGTTGCTTATGCTTCCAACCCGTTGTACTGGCAGGCCGGGACCATACGACTCGGCGACGTGATTTAGTTCGCCAGGCACTCGCCCCACAGGGGTGTGATAGAGCATCCCTCCAGCTGAGATGAAGCCAGGGTTCTACGGCCCTCAATTCATTGTACCCAAGACAGGCGGTGTGTGGCGGCCAATCTTGGACCTGCGAGTTCTGAACTGTAGAACCTTTCTTACGAAGGGTCCGATGGCCCGACGTATTAGTACCAGGTCCTCCCTTTCGGCTAGTCCCTGTCCTCTTGCGTCTTCACGAAGGTCACAGAGGCTGCCCTTGCCCCGCTAAGGGAAGTGGGCATCCACGTCCTCAACTTCCTCATCGACTGGCTGATTCTAGCTCACTCTCGAGAGTCTATGTGCACCCACAGGGACCAGGTGCTCAGGCACCTCAGCCGTCTAGGGCCTCAGGTCCACTGTGAAAAGAGCAAGCTCTCCCTGGTTCAGAGAATCTCTTTTCTCTGCATGGAGTTAGACTCAGTCTCAACAACAGCGCACCTCACAAACGAGCACACGCACCCAGTGCTGAACTGCCTAAGTTCACTCAGACAAGGCACAGTGGTTCCATTGCGCTGGTCCCGGATGCTCCTGGGGCATATGACATCCAGGTTGATGCATATGAGACTGCTACAGCACTGGCTTCAGACTCGAGTCCCAAGATGGGCATGGCACCGCGGCAAATACAGTGTGTTCATCACCTCTTTCTGCCACCAGACATCCAACCCATAGACAGACCTCTGTTTTTAGCGGAAAGGAGTCCCCCTACAGCAGGTGTCCCGACACGTTCTGGTCACCACAGACAACCTCCAATTAGGGTTGAGGCACCGTGTGGAATGGGCATGCATATCCTCTTTGGAGCCAGCAGCGACACAGGTCGTTGCACGCCACTCATTCCCGGGAAAACTCAACACGGCAGCGGACGCGCTGTCACGACAGGGCGTGCTCAGCATAGAGTGGATGCTCCACCCCCAGGCAGTCCAGCTGATTTGGGAGCAGTTCGGCAAAGCACAAGTAGACCTGTTTGCTTCCCAAGAGACCTCCCACTGCCCGCTCTAGTACTCCCTAGCAGAGGCTCCCCTTGGGATAGACGCACTGGCACACAGCTGACCCCGGGGGGTGCGCAAGTACGCATTTCCCCCAATGAGCCTACTTGCTGTGCAATGTCAGGGAAGTCGAGGAACAAGTCACTCTGGTGGCCCCCTATTGGCCCACACGGACTTGGTTCTCAGATCTCACGCTCCTCGCGACAACCCCACCCTGGCAAATTCCCCTGAGGAAGGACCTTCTTTCTCAGGGACGGGGCACCCTCTGGCATCTATGCCCAGGCCTCTGGGACCTCCACGTCTGGCCCCTGGACGGGATGTGGAAGATCTAAGTGGCCTACCACCTGCTGTTGTATAAACAATCAACCAAGCCAGAGCTCCCTCTACCAGGCAACTTTACGCCCTGAAGTGGCGCTTGTTCGCGAATTGGTGTTCTTCCCAATCCGAAGACCCAAAGAGATGCGCAGTCGGGTCAGTGCTCTCATTCCTGCAGGAGAGGCTGGAGGGGAGGCTGTCCCCCTCCACCTTCAAGGTTTATGTAGCCGCCATATCGGCTCACCGTGACGCAGTGGACGGTAAGTCCCTAGGGAACCACTCAAGATGGCCTAGGATTCCTTAGAGGCGCCCGGAGGCTGAACCCTCCCAGGTCATGCCTGTTCCCCTCATGGGATCTCTCCATGGTCCTTTCAGGCCTTCAGAGACCCCCCTTCGTGCCGCTAGAATCAGTCGAGCTCAGAGCCCTCTCCTTGAAGATGGCCCTCCTGATCACCCTCGCATCCATCAAGCGACCTGCAGGTTGGGGACCTGCAAGCATTCTCTGTCAGTGACACTTACCTGGAGCTCTGTCTGGCAGATACCCATTTGTCCTAAGACCGCAACCGGGCTACATGCCCAAGGTTCCTACGACCCCCTTCAGGGACCAGGTAGTGAACCTGCAAGCGAAGATGCCCCGGGAGGAGGCAGACCCAGCCTTTTTGTTGCTGTGTCCGGTGTGTGCTTTGCGTACCTATGTGGACCACATGCAGAGCTTTAGATGTTCTGAGTAGCTCTTTGTCTGCTTTGGTGGACAGCAGAAAGGGAACGCTGTCTCCAAACAGAGGCTTTCCCACTGGGTTGTTGACACCATCGCTTTGGCCCATCACACCCAGGCCATGCCCACCCCCTTGCGGGTTCAAACACACTCGATGATAAGTGTGGCATCCTCATGGGCACTGGCCACGCAATACCTTTACGAGATTTTACAATCTCAGGGTTGAGTCGGTCTCATGCCGTGTTCTCTCAGGTCCAAGTACAGATGTTCCGCTTGCACATAGCACCTTTCTCCTCCACTGAGGTGATCACGTGCACTCTTTTTCCCCAGGAGAGTCTACTAGATTCACACTCCCTGGATGTTCTTCCTCCCTAGCCCTGGTCTGCGAATTCAGCTGAGGAATTCCCTGACCAGACCCACTACGGGTACTAAAATTAATCTGTACTGGAATAGGTGCTACACAGGATGGGCCCTTGTGGATTAATCCCCCTGTGAGTATTCTCCCCCTACGGGAGGACCCGCGTCTCCATTGGGCAGTCCCTGCTGCCGCCCGGTCGCTGTGTTTGTAGCAACTCCTCCCTCTCAGCAGGTAGAATCTACCACCGTGCCATTTCCACATGTGGCCTGAAAACCCATGTGACGTATTTTGCCACTCTTTGCCTCCCCCCAACCTGGGTAGGTGGTGGTCTCCACAGTGTCTTTTCCCCCTGAAAGAATAGGAGTTGTAAAAGAACGCCTTCCCTGATGTGTGTGATAGCATTAAGATGGCCCAGCCGCTTTAACTCAATGCGAGAAACATAGAGAGAGAAAAGGGCGTGGCTGGCGTGGCCTGCTCCCATGCTTGGCACGTCGCTTTAAACCTAAAAAGTTTATGACGATTTTATGGGGCGTTGGGGAAGGGTACGTGCAGTTTGACGCAGCCTGTTGCTTTGGCATGCAACTGCCTGACCGCACCTGCATCAGCAGCGCACGTACGAGGTTCAGCGCATGGTGTGATTGAATAGGGACCCCTAGTGTCACTTCACTCGACACAATGTCGAAGTGAGCGGCAGATGGGAAATGTCTAGGTTACTGTTGTAACCTCCATTCCCTGATGGAGGGAATGAGATGTTGTGTCCCCCTGGCCACGACACTGAACCGAGCCACTGCAATGGCCAAACCTTATTCTCGGCTCCTCAGTGCAAAATCTGAATGAACAGAGGCATGATCATGGGTTTAACAGTTTCTACCCCTATGTCCGGGGGAGGGACATGCAAATTCTGTCTGCCAAATTCTCATTGGCCTTTTCTCAAGTTCAGAAGTAACCGAGGCCTTCAAGGAAGTCCCCCTAGTGTCGCTTCACTCGACACAACGTCTCGTTCCCTCCATCAGGGAACGGAGGTTACAACAGTAACCTAGACGTTCTCAACATTCAAAATTCTTGACAAATTTGCTGGTGCACTTACTGTAGTGTCGCTATATTATTTACCATCTGTTGGTCAAGCACGTTGACAGAAATTAAAGGCACCTGAATTGTCTTTGCCCTACCCTGCCTTTCTCACAGCTTGAAGACAATAAATCCTTTGCTTCTATTAATAAGACTATTTGTGAGACATGCCCAGCTTGCTGTCACATTATTTGAGCCCATCACTAATAGTCAAATCAGGTGATTGTTTGGAGGGCAGAACTGACGGGACTGCAGAGACTCAGAGCAAGACTGTAAAATTGTACTGGACGCCTTTGAAGAGCATCACCCTAGAGGATTTTATACACATTTATGATCAATTGAACACTAACACTGCATATTATTGCTTTTTTGCTTGAGTTTAATGGGATAGTTCCCCCAAAAAGACAACTGTCATCATTAGCTCACTCTCATGTTGTTTCAAACCCATATAAACCCACGTCTTGCGTGGAACACAAAAAGAGGTGTTTGGAAGAATGACAGCCTCAGGTTTTCACTTTTATTGTGTGGAAAAATAATGTTCCATGGATTAAAGAAACTCATATGGGTTTGGAACAACATGAGGGTGAGTAAATGATGACAGAATTTTTCATTTCCAGGTGAACTATCCCTTTAAGTCACTTATGACTTATCTTACATCCATGGCAAATCGGTACAACCACCATGGGTTTCGTTAACTTAAAACAAAGACAGATATTCTGTACTGTATACAATATAAACAGCACATACAGTGGTGTGAAAAAGTATTTGGACCTTCTTGATTTGTTCTATGTTTGTGTATTTTCCAAGCTAACTTTTTTTAGATTTTAAAAATATAAAACCTAAAATAAAGGGTGGTATTGGACAGTTGGGATTGGACAGGCCCAGTTGGTATTGGTTGGTATTGTAACTTTTTTGATTCAATATATAACAGTATCATTTAAAAACAGTATTTTGTGTTTACTCAGATTCCATTTGTTTTATGTTAGATTTTGTTTGAATTTTGGTATGAGATATACACGAAAACAGAAGAAATCAGGATGGGGGCACATTGTTTGTCACAGCACTGTAAATAAACGACACAGTATTCACCTTATTTAGCCCCGCCTGTTTTCCGACCTCTGCTTTAACACTCAAAAAATCTACTCACCTGAACACGATGGGTGAATGACATGAGAAGATGCTCAGGGGTGTCTTACAGAGATATTTTTTATGACTTTTTGTTGTCTCTTGGAGTTTCATGAGCATAGTGGCATATCAGTATGTCCACAGAGTGAAGGTAGAATCTTGTGTGATATGAATTCATTACTCTAGTTTTACAATGCTCTGCTTCCAGTTCATATGAAATTCACTGAACACTTTAAAATATTCATGATAACTTTTGGCAACTATACAACCCATAAATCCACTTCGCTAGCTAATTACACTTAGACACCAACCGCTACAACGGAAGTTCTCGAGACAAAATATTCAAGATGGCTAAAAGCTAGTTTCTCTGTTGCATAAGGTGAATACTGTAGGAAAAAGTTGAATATTTTCTGGAGCATTCAGCTCTCAGTGATAGCTATTACCATTCCTCACTTCATCAAGAACATTGTAGTGCAATAAGTTCTAATTCATAAAGCATTTTATAAAAGATTCAAGAAGATTGACAACCAATTTATATTTGCACTTAATAAATATTCCGAGTTTAATACAAGTTAAGACAGCATTAACAGCATTTGTGGCATAATATTGATAGCATAAAAAATATATATATATTTTTACTTGCCCCTCCTTTTCTTAAAAAAATGCAGAAATCTGGGTTCCAGTGATTCACTTACAATGGAAGTCAATGGGGGCCAATCCGTAAACTTTAAAATAATCACTGTTTCAAAAGTATAGCTACAAGACATAAACAATATGCATGTTAACATGATTTTAGTGTGAAAAATTGCTAACTAACTGTGTAAAGTTATAGGCAATTTTGCAAAGGTAATTCATTTTATAAAATCATGTTAACATGCATATTGTTTACGTTTTGTAGCTATACTTTTTAAACAGTGAGTATTTTAACATTGGCCTGGATTGGCCCCATTAACTTCCATTGAAAGTACCTTATTGTAACCCAGATTAATTTTTTGTATTTATTTTTTCAAGAAAAGGACATTATGCCACAAATGCCGTTGATTGAGTTTAACTTGCATTGAACCCGGAATATTCCTTTAATTGAAGACATTCCAATTGTAACTCATTGAAGTGACTGAAACGCACCACCGTGAGAGCAATAAAGAGTTAATCAAAAGTGTCTTATTAAAACGTTCTCTCTGCTTCAGTGTGATTACAACAGTACCATCCTCTCTGTCCCAGGACAGACATGAAGGGTAAGAACAGCCTACAGCACTAGGTCATGTCTCTCAGCTAGCTTCAAAGCCTCCTGCATGCTGGCCGCCGAGAGCTTGCGGTTGATGTTTCGATAACGGCAGCGGATGAGGTTGTGGTAGGTGGTCCTGAGGTCCCGGTTGAAGAACGCATATATGAAGGGGTTGATGAGCGAGTTGGCATAGCCCAGCCACAGCAGGGTCCTCTCCACCCACAAAGGCACACAGCTGCACTGCACCCCACAGATGAACGGACGCGCAGTGGAGAGCACAAAGAAGGGCAGCCAGCACACAGCAAAAGCCCCCACGACGATCCCGAGGGTGGCCGCTGCCTTCTGCTCCCTCTTGAAGATGGAAATATTTTTACGGTCATTTTTGAGGAGGCGAGAAAATCTCACACACTCTTCCATCTCTCTCTGCAGCTTTAGGACAGCAGTCACGCAGTTCACGCTGTCCTCATCTTCGGCTTTGGGAAAGCCGGCAATAGTGTGTTTGGCAACACTCACCTTTGCCACCCTGTATATCCGGTAGTACATAATGAGCATCACAGACATGGGGATGTAAAAGGCCACAGCAGTGGAGTATATAGTGTAACCCAGGTCCTGGCTGATCAGACACACATTATCATCGTTGACATTCTGAGCCCATCCGAATAGTGGGGGTAGGGTGATGGAGGCAGAGAGAAGCCAAACAGACAGCACTATTTTGGCCATGCACTTTCCACTCTGTCTCACGGGATACGTCAGTGGCTTAGTGATGCCCAGGTACCTGAGAAAACGGAGTGGAGAAAGGGAAAAATTAAAAAAGAACTGTTCAAGCGCATCAGCATCAAATAAATACATAAGAAATGCCCAATTTCACAGTGACTTTCAATGTTATTCTTGGAAATAATACAATCAAAGCTTGCATATCTTAGTTTTAAAAAAGTGTTAAAGGAATATTCCTGGTTCAGCAAAAGTTCAGCTCAATCAACAGCATTTTTGGCATAATGCTGATTACAGTATCACAAAAAAATAGTTTTACTCATCCCTCCTTTTCTTTAAAAAAAGCAAAAATTGAGGTACAATGGAAGTGAATGGGGCCAATTTTTGGAGGGTTTAAACTGAAATGTGAAGCTTATTATTTTATAAAGCACTCATATTAATTGTTCTGTTAAAACGTGTGTATTATTTTAGCTGTAAAGTTGCTTAAATTGTCATTTTAGGGTTTACGCATTATGTCATCATGGCACAAAGTTGTAAAATTGGATATAACATTTCAGAAAAGATTAGAAAGTTATTTTGACAAGCATATTGTTTACATCTTGTTACTACACTTTTTAAACAGTGTGCATTTTAACGTATATTGATTAGCCCTCATTCACTTTTATTGTAAGTGCCTCACAGGTACCCAGAATGCTTTTTTAAAGCAAAGGAGGTTCAGTGACTCCAGCCAGGTCTTCTAAGCAACCAAATTGGCCCAGTTGCTAGGGAGTGTAGAGTCACATGGGGTAACATCCTTGTGGTCAAGATTAGTGGTTCTTGCTCTCAATGGGGAGTGTGGTATGTTGTGCGTGGATTGCAGAGAGTAGCATGAGACTCCACATGCTGTGAGTCTCCGCGGTGTCATGCACAATGAGCCATGTGATAAGATGCATGGATTGATGGTCTCAGAAGCGGAGGCAACTGAGTGAGTAACCGTGCCACCTCGAGGACCTACTAAGTAGTGGGAATTGGGCATTCCAAATTGGGAGAAAAGGGGATTAAAAAAAGACATTTTTGTGGAAATCAACATTACTCCACAAATGCTGTCAATTGAGCTTAAATTGTATTGATCGTGGAATATTCCTTTAACCTATATATCAAACATTAGGCTACTTGAAGTACTGTTAGTGTTTGTTATTATTATTGTAGCGATTGAGATTCTTATTATGATAATGATGTAAAGTATTATTGGATTATGATTTTCTATTTTTTTTATGAGAAGAAACTTAATACTCAATCAAAATAACTTTGATCATAAAAAGTACCGGTATGTATTTTTACTAAAGTACACTTATTTTGCCCCATGGCAGCCACTCACTTTATATCATACACTGTAAAAGTAACCTGCAATTATTGTGTTAATTTTCACATGACCTAACCTTTAAAATGAGTTTTGTTGGTTTAACCACATGTATTAAAGTTGATTTACTGATGTTAAATACTATTTTTGACTTGAATAAAACCACTTCATTTAGATGTTACCACATGAAGCACATTTTTAGGCTTACATTTGTTTAAGTGTACATCAGTCTCCCTTATTTTACACTCAACAGCTCATTAAAAGAGGCTCCATGACCTGAACTGGGTGTGTCAGATATAGAAGAGTGCTGAGGACCTCCAAGATTGAGAGCTACTGGCAAACATGAGGCATAATACCATCTGAGAAACCTACCTATCTATACTTATGACACAGAGTGTCATTATTGAAGCGGTACAACACATCACGTCCATAGCGATGAAAACGTTGCAGAAAACACGACCAAAGATCCACTGTCCTCCAATGAGATCAGTGATGATGACAAATGGCATTACGACCACGGCCACCGAGAGGTCTGCAACAGCCAGAGATACGATTAGAAAATTAGAAGGTTGCTTGAGTTTCTTGACAAAACACACCGATATGACCACTAACAAATTCCCGCAAATTGTTAGAAAGGTGAGCAAGAGAAGAACTCCTCCGATGAGCACTTTCTCAACATGTCCGTAACTCAAAATCTGCTCTCCGCATCTGGTGTCATTATCCATAAAAGTCGCCGTCGGCAAAGTTGTAGTCGTGTCGTGCATCTGATTACGCAAGCGCACGTCCATCACTTGAGATGTCAAACTAGTCATGAGTTCTTGCACGCGATCCTTCGTCAGCGCCGAGATCATGTTTTCTGTTGAGAGCTGTCCTTGGTCCTGAAACGATCCTTCTCTCATTATCCATCAGATCTCCAAATCCCCGTTAAAAATACATTATATTTAATAACACATGAATGAGATCTAGAATGTGTTTTCATTGATTTTTCTGGCTTATTTGTAGAACAATACCACCGCTGTACGCGCTGAGAGCCACTACAGTAAGTTGAGAAGTTAACTCTCACAGAACGAACAGCGCGCTCTTCACGGGTTATATGTGCGTCTAGCTCGTGCGTAATGACGTTCAGATTTTTGTGGGCGTGGCTGAATTATACTGTACTATCCCTGTTATACTGTACGAATGTAGATTGTGTCTTGTGAGACAAAATAATGTGGTAGCCTAAATATCAAATATTTGCTTCAAGAGAAAACAGCGCAATACCATCTGTTTTAAAAATTGCAATGATTTTAATTTTTGAGATTAAGTGGTAGACGTAACAGCACATAAACAGCTGGTCTAATACTGATTTAAAAAGATTATTTAAGAATTGTGGGTTGATGTAAGCAAACAAAAAAAGTAGGCTACAATGGTTTTGCGAGTTAGTATTAAAGGGATAGAGTGCCCAAAAATGAAAAATCTCTCATTTAGTCATCCTCATGCATCCCACAATTGTATGGCGTTCTTTCTTTTACTAAATACAAAGAAAGGTTTTCAGAAGAATATTTCAGCTCTGTTTGTCCACACAATGCAAGAGATTGGTGGTCAGAACTTAGATGGTCAAATAAGCACTTAAAAGGCAGCATAAAAGTAATCCATATGACTCCAATGGTTTAATGTATGTCTTTAGAAGCAATATAATAGGTGTGGGGGAGATACAGATAAATATTTAGGTCCTTTTTACTATAAATCTCCATTTAAATATTGATCTGTTTCTCTCCCGAAGCGACTGCATCACTTCAGAAGGCATACTGAACCACTGGAGTCTTATGGATTACTTTTATGCTGTCTTTATATGCTTTTTTGACCTTCTAAATTTTGGTCACCATTTACTTGTATTGAATGGACCTACCGAGCTGAACTATTCTTCTGAAAATCTTTCTCTGTGTTCAGTAGAAAATAGAAAGTCATACACGTGGGATTGCATGAGGGTGACTAAATGAGAGAATTTTCATTTTTGGGCACACTATCCCTTTAAAGCGGATTGCTTGAGTCTCTAACACCATCACATGGCCTTACATAGAATTACACTTGTTACAGAGTTTACGCTTGTAGAATTACAAGTTGTTAGTGACCTTAAAAGAAAGATTCCGGATTCAATACAATTTAAGCTCAATCGACAACATTTGTGGCATAATTTTCATTGCAAAAATGTATTTCTACTTGTCCTTTCTTTTCTTAAAAAAATGTATTAATAATAAATAATAATAATCTGGGTTACAGTGAGGCACTAACAATGGTAGTGAATAAGGCCAATCCATAAACATTCAAATACTCACTGTTTCAAAAGTATAACACAAGACATAAACAAAATATGTTATATTTTTTAAAGAACAGAAGGGATAGGTCAAAATTATTTTATAATATTAACATTATGCAAGAAATTATGTTGATTGAGCTGAGCTTTCGGGAATATTCCTTAAATGGTATTTATTTTCGCGTGAAACTACAGTTTGCTTTGAGATTGCAATAATTTATATTATTAATACAGAAAAGACATTGGCTATTGTGTAGGCCAGAGGTCATGACATGAAATTGTAACTTATGAAATGCATATGTAAACGAAATCAGTTTCAAACCATTTACACAAAAGTGACCAGAAATGCTGTACAATTTTCTCTGATTTTCCCATGTCTGAATCTGAGAACAACTTATAGAAGTTCTCTTTTAGATATCTTCCCTTAATCAGCAGGTTGATTAACAAAACAAAGTGTTTACTGTAACACTTTATACACGTTTCCTTTCATTAACATTATTTAATGCATTAAGTATCATGAATGAACAATAAACAATAAATTTTTTTTACAGCATTTGTTAATGTTTGTTAATGTCAGTCAATAAAGTGAAAATGATCATTTTTAGTTCATTTTAGATCATTAACCAATGTTAACATACTATATCCAACATTTGATTTAAAAATGTATTACTATATGTTGAAATTAATATTAACCAAGATTAATAACTGCTGTAAAAGTAACATTCATTGTTAGTTCATGTTAACTATTGTTGTTAACTAATGTTAACAAATGGAACCTTATTGTAAAGTGTTACCTTGTTCACAATAGTTTTAATTTGCTATTTAAGAAGTAGCATGTAGATGGCTCAACACTAAAATATGAAGAGTGAATTAAACAAAACCTGTAAATTGCAGTGTATAGCGTACAAGATTAAATAATATAGGATATTTTCCAGTAATGATCTAGATATGCACAGATAGCTATTAAGGTACAGTATTTTTGAATAAGGCTCCTAGAACTGGGATCAAACTGAGGCACAGAAACAATGGCTTATGTAGTGTCTGGCTTCTAGTTATCATTTGCTCATCGAGCCAGTATATGGTGGTGTGTTCTCCCTCTAGAGAGTGAACCCAGCTAACATTACAACAAGAGAGAGCATAAATGGATGGTGGTCCCAAAAACCCTGCAGAAGAGAAATAAAAAGGTGAGGTGATGTATTATTCAAGAAGAGCAAAGGAAAAACACTGGAAAGTGGGGGATAGAGTGGACAGGCATGAGAAAGTCACTAGAGAGAAAGAAGAGAAGGAGTTGAGTAAGTGGGAGGAAAAAGAGAGTATCAGGAGGAAGGAGATATATGAATTTAAGGGCACAGTTTAAGCATGTTTGTATATTTAAAGGTATAGTTAACTCAAAAATAAAAAATTCTCTCATCATTTATTCACCCTCATGACATCCCAGAGGTGTGACTTTCTTTCTTCTGCTGAACACAAACAAATATGTTTGAAGAATATTTCAGCTGTCAGTCCTCACAATGCAAGTGAATGGTGACCAAACTTTTGAATCTCCATAAACGCAGCATAAAAGTAATCCATATGAATCCAGTGTTTAAATCCTGCGTAAGGTGTGTGTAAGAAACAAATCAGTGTTTAAGTCCTTTTTTATCATAAATCTCCTCCCTGCCCAGTAGATGCCGATATGTACAAATAATGTTTGAATGATATTTAAAGTAAAAAAGGACTTAAATAGTGATCTGTTTCTCACCCACACCTATCATATCACTTCTGCAGACATGGATTTAACCACTGGAGTCTTACAGATTACTTTTATGCTGCATTTAAGTGCTTTTTGGAGCTTCAAAATTTTGGTCACCATTTTCTTGCATTGTGAGGACCTACAGAGCTGAGATATTTTCAAAAAATATTTGTTTGTGTTCAGCAGAAGAAAGTAAGTCATACGCATCTGGGCTGGCATGAGGGTGAATAAATCATAAGAGCATTTTAATTTTGGGGTGGACTATTCCTTTAAGAGTGCACTGTACTGTAGAGTTATGATTTATCATGTAATGTCAAACTAACAGATGATTTTTTTATTAACAGCAGATTGAATAATATTATGATAAACTATATTTAACGTTGATTGCACATTCATCATTCAAAATGATATTTAAAACATCCATAATTTTTCCAAAATAATGTTTCTGTCATGAAAAGACAAGTTAATGAGGATGTAAGAACAATCAACCTTTAAAAAATTACCAGCAAAAAAATAGAGGATTATGTCAGCTTTTTCTAAAATCAGTTGGATCAGCCAAAACTGGTTGGATTGCTTCAGATGCCATGGATTAAACCACTGGCATCTAATGGATTACTTTTATTCTGCCAATGATGTGCTTTTTGAGCTTCAAAGTTTTGGTCACCATTCACTATGTCCTCCTATTCACTACTATTCTGTTCTAAACACAGGGAATTTTTAAGTGTCTACTAGCTGTTCGTATCTATTTTCAAAGTACCGGTAAACACATTGTTAACACAAGAGGGTTAAACTGCTAAAAGAAATGTTGAAATGTCTCTCTCTCCAAAATATAATTAAAGCATTGCACTTATGGGGCTAAAAGAGAAATATGTTTGTCCTATTGACTGTACAATAAGAATGAAAGTGTAGTTAAGCTGTTCTTCTATCTTTGTCTTCAAGGTCGCAGCAGACATATTCATGAAGATTATTCACAGGTGTAGACCAATGTGTTAATCTCTGTGGCAAACTGGAGACTGTCAACCCACTCAACACAAACATCCACAATTATACACTGCTCCACTTATACAACTTACACAATTGGGGTGGAAAAACTAGCATGCTGTCTGATCGATGACCCTCAATCAGACTTCAGTGTTGTGAAAACTTTATAATATAAATTATAACTACATGTCTCCTTTGATTAGGGAGACTATCCAGGGGTTGTAAATTATGTGAATTTCCAAAACATTTTAGTGGTGTCTTTGAGCTGGAGCCAATTTGTCAGCTGGGTTTAGAAGTGTTTAAAGAGGAGAAAGGTAGCTTCAGGAGACTTTATCCACTGATGAAAACTTTTATTTATTCTGCCTCCCTGTGAAATGTAAATTCACCCAAGAGATTGGGATCCTTTAAAAAATGCAAATGATGGTCCTGACAGCGGTTCCTAGATTTATACAGCAAAATGAATTTAATGACAAGAGTCAAGGTCAGGTCTTCTTCCAGACACAGATTTGGACCGTATTATTATTTCCACCCTATCTCATTTATCCACAGAGCATTCTGCATTGAGTCCTGCTCAAGGACAGGTCAATGCTAGGGAAAGAAAATTATATTGTCACAAAAAATCCCTCTATTAAACCACATTGGTAAAAACTGTGTTCCAAAAACATGGATAGTGACAAAAACATTCAAAATCAGTTCAATAAGAAAATGTAACAGCATTTTAAACCCCAGTTTATGCAGTTTGCAATATACATGTAAAACGCAAGAAAAGCCAATGATTAGCATTACATTACATTGTCACCAGTTTGACATGGCATAGTCATCTGATCTGCAGAAGGATAGATAGGCAGATACTATCTAGGTTTACAGTAATAATATCTAATAGCCACTAGATGAAGTCGTCCAGACATAAATTCAGTTCATAATTGTTGTTGTGTATGCTTGACTTCATATAATTGTTTAGCCCTGTTTAAGTTCATTGCTGAAGCCTTTTTTTTTTTTTTTTTTTTTACTGATAAGCGTGTGCTTGCCTTTAACTTTCTGTGAATTTTTGAAGTTATTTTTTTTTATTCAGGTGATCATGTTCGCCCTGTTCTACACTTGGGTGCACGTTCTTCAGCTCTTCCATAGAGGCTTGGGGTTAGATGCCTAGTTTCTAATTCCAAAGCCTTGAGATCAGTACACCAGAGTCGTGACCTCCTGTTTTGACCTTTATCTTTATTGAGCAGTCAGAGGCATAGATTTTCACAAATCGATTTACTAAAGAGGTCTGACCATGTTTGGTACAAAAAAAGCAGAAACATACACTTGTAAATCTAACAATTTTAATAGAAATTAGATGAAACATTATGTAAATTTGTGATGCAACATTCAAAAATGGTTTCTTCCTGACTGTTTCTGTTGTGATTTGAGATCAAATTAGTGCTGAGCACATTGATTTTATGAAAAACAAAATAAACTGCTTGTCCTTTATCTTGATTTCTGCTCAAAGAATGAACTTGACTTCCAGCAAAAATAATGCAGCTGACTGATTGAAAGAGTTTTCTGGTTATTGGTAATAAGGTAAGAGGTTAGGTGTGATAAGCAGTGTCTGGCAGTAAAGGTCAACTATAATCAATATGATACGGCTTTTCATAGGTTTTTAAGCAGAACCACTTTGACTGCTTATAAGACTTTCCATAACTTTTTTCCATCAGATTTGTATTTCTATTTTACTCCTGGTCCATCACATATTTTAAAGGTTTCTTATCTTGTCAATATTTGTTCTCTGTCCATCTGTCTTGTTTGTTAAAGGTGCAGTAAGCAACTTTTTTTTAATACCACACATACAATGTCACTATTGCCCTTTTTTACCCAGTGGCCAATAAAAAATGCTCGCTGCCAGTGAATCATTTTGTGCGTGCGGTTGCTGATTACTGACATCAGGTTGGCTGACATGTCTTTGATAGGTGGAGTTTTGGTGAGAGGGTGTGGTTTAAATTAGAAAAAAATTAGTTTTAATTATTAACAGCACCATTAAAACCCTTAAACGTAAAGGCTGCACATTATAATACATATTACTGTAATCGGAAAAACATCAGACTGATGAAATAGCCATGTTTCATATGTTGTTGGAAAGCTCTGAAAGAGTTGAATACAACCAGCCTATTTGGTTTACTCACAGATGCATACAGCGATGTCTTTGATATACTGTACATGTTACATGTAAACAGGTGTTTCTTATCAGGGCGTGGCAGACATTTTATAAATGTGTAAATACAGTGCAGTATTTATATATTACAGTACATATTAATATACACGTCTGATATAAGAATTACATTAATATATGTATTATATACTTGTAGTATTTGTAGTATTTAAAAGATTCAGGTATTGCAAATTAAGAGCAAAATTTAGGAAATTAGCAGCAAAAATAAAGCGCTTCTTTTGGAGCACTTGCTTCTGTTTCACACATGACAAGAAAAGACTGAGCACAAGCTGGTCCTAAATAAATTATTAAATAAGTTACAATAATGACAATTAATTTTTTTATTAAATGTATCCCTGTGACTTGAGTGTTTTGTTGACATTCACCTAAATGAGTTCAGATCAATTTAATAATTTGTTCAGTGACCATTTCTGGTGATGCCAACAGTTGATGTCTTGTGTGAAATGAGTGAGTCACTGAATCAAAGATCAAAAGAAAATTTGAATCCTTTAAAATTTGTAAATCTACAGACCTACAAAGAGAATTTAGTAGAGGTTTTATGCATTATAATAACAAAGCAAATCTAAATTATAGTTTTAGTTTAGTTTGTGAGCTGCTCAGCATGACTTTTTTCAAAAGACAACAATAATAGTCTTATAATACTTATGAGTTTCAATAACACCTGTACATTTTCATGAATACATTTTTTTTTTTTTTTAATGTTTTTTATCTGGCTAAAAACACATTAGATTTTCATGGAAGATGACTTCGTCGGAAATTATGTAGTACATTGTCCAGCGTCATGGAACGCTAAACCAATCCTATTATGATTCTGATCGCTTCAACCAGTGGTGGAAGTCATCCAAATATGGGCAAAGAGGATCGTTCAAGATAATTACATATGGCTACCAGGAGATGGCTGTGTGGTTCACATGACACAGAATGGAACTGAATGAGATCTCATTATTCATGCCTGCATGCACTAGTGAGAGAGATGCCTTTAATCATTGATGTATTTGCATGTGTAATTAGTTCATGTGTACAGTTGTTATGTTTTATTTGTTAAGAGGGCTTTTGGACACTTGGAGATGCTTTTGGACACTAGGATCATTTATTTTTGCAATGCTATAACTTTTGAGGGCTTTGTCATATCAACATGAACTTTAACTCAGTTACAGGTGACATGATTGGGAATACAACAAAAGCAGTGTTTCTGAGCTACCTTATTTACACCCTGAGAAATATATAAATAAGTATATTTTTGGCTCACTTGAACCTGAAACTGTGCTTTGCAATGCTTTTGCTTAAGTAACTACTGCTTCAGCTACTATTGTAATTGTACTGATTTTTGCCTTTTTCTTAGCATCCACAGGATCTGTTCAGTCAAATAGTTGTGGCTATATTTATACTTGTTTTTCATTCTTCAATACAAAAAACTGGACACACATAATGTAAACTTTGATCTGACATTTCATGACAGTAGCAAAATATTAGCATGGGTCTGTTAATATTTTAACTTTCAAAATAAAATGTATAATTATTTTGAATGTATTGCACGTAATAATGAATAATTATCAATTATGTCAGATTCAGAAAAAAATAAATAATAATAATAATCACAGTTTAACAATGCCAAGTAATTTTTCAAATAATGAGGCTTTATAATTAAACACACTAAGGCCATATAAGTTATATGTACAGTGTATCATTCAACCAGATCTATCTAAAATGTTTCCTAATATTTGTTGAAATATTCTAGAAGAGGATCTGGTCAGTCAAGAGATACACAAGCAAAGCCATCAAAGAACCACACAGAACTGAGGCCCTGGATTCCCTCACTTAGTCTGTGGCCCATTTATCTGTGAACATATATATTGTAATGCAGTGATGCTTAATGTTGATATTTAATGAATAAAGATCACATACATGTAAGTCATTTTTAAAAGTGAAAATTCTTACCTGTTTTGCTTTTTGTCCTGATCAGAGGACCCACAGATATGGAAGCTGTGTCATGGAAGTCCAAAGATCTGCGTATTCTCCTGTGGTAACCAGGTTCACAGTGCTAAAAGACAATATTCGAGCAAATGTATTTAAAACTTTAAGATGTTTGAAAATGTATAATATTATATTTACAGTGTAGTCACAAAATTGCAGATCTTCTCAATCTACAATTGTGCTTTCGACTGCACATGCTGCAACAGAACGTGACCATCATACTGATACTATTGCATTTAATTTATCCATTCAATCCTTATGAAATCAACTGCTCACTTTTTTTGGTAATCGGAATGGCTATGGGAGGTCACCAAGAGTTCAGGGAAATAACCAACGATCTACTGCTTGCCGCTGTCAATGTTACAGCAGCCAGTGCAGGTCTCTAAGGTTTAATCTTAGAGAGTGGTGGTGGCGTAGTGGGCTAAAGCACATAACTGTTAAACAGAAGGTTGCTGGTTGGATCCCCATGGCCACACCATTGTGTCCTTAAACTTAAAGGCACTTAACCCCAGGTTGCTCTGGGGGGATTGTCCCTGTAAGATGTGCACTGTAAGTTGCTTTGGATAAAAGCATCTGCCAAAATGCATTAAAGAAAATCTGGAGAAAAGAATGACTAAAACCCTGATTAATATGTGGTGTTGTATGGACAAAAGATCAATGTTCCCCTCTGCAGAAATGTTTGATTTATGCTATCTTTCTTTAAAATAAGTGCCTCTTGGTTTGATACTCATCATTTTTTTTAGGTGTGTCTAAACTGATTCTTATTTTAAGGCCACTAATAGGATAGACTGACAAGCAAAATAGAACTATAATGTAGGTCCCATCTATTAAGAAAGTAACATGAAAGATGTGAATTAGAGAAGTTTCACTAACTCACCGCTGAGCAGTCATTGTTTTTCAGAAGGCAAAGGTGAACGGAACAATGCAGGAAAACCTTATCAGAGTCTGCAGTGAAGGTAAACATCCTAAAGGAGAAACGACCTGATGTGGACACACCATTCTGCAGCAGATCCACTGTGTCATCTTTTGGATTTGGGCACCTGAGAATATTTGGAAAATAATGTTATATATCATTATCATAAACTTCAAATCTATGTGTGGGACAGAAATTAATTTAAAGAGTATTATGATGCAATAACAGAAAGACAGAGTTTAAATTGGTGCATTTTTGATTGAATTTCCAAGAGCTGGTGGTTTTAAAATATACAATGTTTGCTCCTAATTCAAGCTATATGTTAATTATATCAGCAATGCATGTTTTAAAAATTTTAAACAGAGTTAAATAAGGAAACCTGAATAAAATAAAGTATCAAAAGCTTTCATCACTGAGCTATATTTTCTTATTCTCCATGAATTTTGTATGTTACTGGGCAAATAAAATAAAAGCATAGTCTCTTACTCTCCAACAATGAGGTCCCAGCGGACATCATAATGAGGGTCATTCACAGGTGTTGCCCAACATGCATCTATCAGCATTGCACTCTGTTGGCCGTCAATCCCATCTATAGCAACTTCCACAAAAATTGGTTGATCCACCTCCACATTCAGACTACCAGTGAAGGGTTGGGAGAACTCAGGATCCTGATATGGAACTATCCTGACCTTATATGTGCCTTGACCAGCAGGAATCTTCCTGTGCAAAATGCTGTAGAAATGTTAAGAGGAAACATTATACAGTTGTTTAACACAAATATGAAACATGTTATGTAAACCAGTATGTTTTGTGGATAATATTGTTCCGTTCTAATCCCTAGTAAACTGTCTTTAGGCCTGTAGGCTGCTAACATATACCTTCTGAAAGAAATATTATACTTCATGGAAACTCCCAAGTTATTGGTTTGGAAATCTCTACAGCAACTCACCACACATAAAGCGCTTTGCACAGGAGATTTGACTCAACTTCTATAGAGTTTACGCTTGCATGTTGCTAAGCTTACAATAAGCATATAAAATAGATGCGCTACACAACTTTTTGGTAAAATATAAATTTTTAATGACAACTATTTTTATTGATAATTTTCAGTTTTAAAGAAAATGCTTATTTAAGCCTCGTCTGCAATCTTGAAATTTCATTTTTAGCTTAGTTTGTTGCAGTACATTCTGAAATAGAGTGGAACAGTGTCCACCCGGTTTTCAGACGTCTTGGTTCCAGAATTGTTTTTCACATTCATTTTTTCCATAGGGATTTCATAGAAGAGTTCTGAACCATGAACAGGTGAATCACAACATTACAAAAAGGTATTTGAGTTTTCTGACAAAAAGACAAAGACTGTGTACTAATGTCTTTTTATGATGGAATGAACTACAATCCTATCAAGCAAATGATGTAATAAAATGTAAAATGATGGAAACTCTGATTTTAGGTTGTAGATTATAAAGTATAGACACATATTTGCTAAATATTCAGATATATACAAATATGAGTAATTTGAGTGTGTAGGGAGTCTCGATTGAGTCATTCACTGTGTGTTATCATGGGAATGAACGGTCACTGCAGAGCATTTTTTGCCACCGTTTATTTGCTGCGATGCCTGATTGAAAAATTATTTGCTGCGATGCCTGATTGAAAAACTCAAGCCCGCATCTACATATGTTGGCATTGTATTTTGGCTTCGCTATATGCAATGCATAATTTGATTTCATTTAAACTGACTGATCACATTTCAGGAGAATGTGCTGTAAGTAAAGGGTCAAACTTTGGTCATGTGACCAAACATTACATCGATCACAGTGGAGTTTGTGTTTGATTGAAATGCCAACAAAACTACATCTGGTAACCTAATTAAGTTTTTACAATAATAAAATGCTGTCACACAAACACATATACGGACTGTATGCTCAGTTTCATATAAAATATCCTATATTCACTGTGCATTATCACATTGAGAATTAACAGATGCATCCAAAAACAGGAAAATGTTGCTTTCAGAGGCTGTATACAGTGTTAAGTTAAGTCAGGGTTAAGGAGGTTAAGTCAATCTCGGTGACACTTTATAAAACCAGTGCATGAATAATCATGAATTAATACCTGAATTAATAGTTATTTCCACATAAATGAATGATGAGTTAAGGAATGGACTAAACAGGAATGAATGAATAGCTAACATTATCTACAACATGAGTCATATGAATTCATGCTTTAATGACAGCCACCTTAATTACATGGTAGTACATGTTTGATAGTTACTGCATTAATTAACATAAGGGAGTAAACTGAGTCAAACAGCCTTTATAAGAAAAAATGTGAAGTAGGCTACTTCCACCTTGAATTAAACATTCATATTTAATGTCATAGCCTAACTAAAATATTTTATACTTCTAGCTGTCTGTAGTTTCACCACAAACATTGAATGACGCAGTATTTACATAATCCTCCACCCTCATACTCACCCTACACATTCACTCATCATCCAGACCATAGAAGTAGGAAATTTTGCCTTTATGTTGCTGGATACATTTAGTTTTTGTTACATATATTTCTCAATATTTTTCGTGGTTAATCAGTGAGTTTTATCAGTAGGCCTACTCAGAATCTAAAAATGACGATAATGATTGGATTATCATCATCATCGTTAATTATAGTAATTTGTTTTGCTCATTTTTCTGTGGACATTTGCGCATGTAAAGATTGAATCATTTATTGTGTGACCTTCCATTTCGAGTGCAGATAGTTAGCAACATTTCTGCCCTGAACTACAGTATGTGGAGGGTTTGTTTCTGATGGGGCACTGGTGCTCTCTTGAAGTTGGCTGCCACACATACCTGTCAACATTTGGGGTTGGTGGTGCTGGATGGCAGAGGCAGGCTAAATACAAATTGTGCCATTTTGATTTAATGTGCTGAGTAACGTAATTTTTCCCACCGTGTCCGATATTAAAATCAGTGTGACACACATTGCAAAAGGTGTGGGCATTGTCAATATGTCTTCGAGATATGAAATACAATTTTTCCTCCCAGCTGTTGTTAAATTTACATGTATATTTTGTTTTTTTCCTCAGCACCAGCTGAGTCTTTTCCTCCCGTCTACCAGTGACGCTTGATTCAACTTCACGCGTCTACTGCCTGCGCAGATATCAACAGCGCAAATGGCTTTTGGTTGCCAGGTTGAGGTCACAAATGGGTTGACATTTGTATGATGTGTTGATTGTGTGAGTAGGATGCGTTTCATACAAGATCTGGCAACTGGACAACCTTGGAATAATATATTGACGTGATTATTCATATCACGAGGTTTGGGCCATACAAATTACGGGAGTTTCCCGGGAGAAATAACAAAACGGGAGGGGGTTTGAAATACGGAAGACTGCCGGCCAAAACGGGAGTGTTGACAGGTATGCTGCCACTATTTCCAATGTTAATGATGAATTTTTTAATCTAAAATTATTGGTTGTTTGTTGGACTGAATTAAGGATTGAAGTAAGAGTGTTCATAGTATAAATTTTTATGACGTTATTTTGAGTATTTTTATATGAATAATTTTGTTATTTGAATTTAATATTTTAGGCTAAGTGCTAACATTAGCATTTTTAGCATTTCCAATTTGACATCAGGAGATGTTGAGAGGGACAAAACACACCTTATAAATCATTGAAAAGTGTATTGTATGTCTTAACAGGTATGTTTGGATTTTTTTGTCTGTATATGTTTCAAAAGAGATTTAATTCATTTAAAGCATCATGGTGGAAGATTGACACTTGACTTTCAGTATTGTTCATTTCTTCACGTTAAAGGTGTTTTTCCCTTTAAATGTTGTGTTTATTAATGTCATATATGCTGGTGGATTTGTAATTTCAAATAAGCAGATCTTTAAAAAAAAATATTGGTCTATTTCACTGGTGCAAAAGGGTAAGGATCAACTTAGTGCATGTGTATCATCATGTCATGACTTTACCTGGAGGGGCACATCATTATTAACTCATTGTTACCTACTCGTGAACTGTCATCAACTGATGACTTGTTAATCTTAGTGCATGTGTATCATCATGTCAAGACTTTACTTGGTGGCACACATCATTATTAATTTTCTATCAACTACACATGTGCTACACTAGTATTCATCCTAGTTAAATCACATGTTGTTTAGCATCATTTAGACTGTCATGAGGTAAAAGCTGAGATTTGTACACGGCTTGAATATGGATGACAATTGAACTGAGTGGTAGGACTGACAGTGGTAGAGTGAGTATGATGGGAAAGGAATGGAGAATCCCACAGAATGGGTTGAGATTAATTATTATTATTATTATTATTATTATTATTATTAAGAACAATTATTGGTGGCCATCATTAAAGGATAAGTTCACCCAAAAATGAAAATTCTCTCATTATTTACTCACCCTCATGCTATTCCAGATGTGCATAACTTCCTTTCTTCTGCAGAGCACAAACCAAGATTTTTAGATCTCAGCTCTGTAGGTCCATAAAATGGTGAATGGTGACCAAAATCGCTAAGCTCCAAAAAGCACATAAATGCAGCATAAAAGCAATCAAAATTACTTTAGTGGTTTAATCTAAGTCTTCTAAAGTTGTCCAAACAGTTTTCAGAGAGATCAGACCAAAATATAACTCCCGTTTCACGATACATTTCCTTGGCCATCATGATTTCAAACACAATTTCACTCCTTTGCACCATCTAGAATTGTGCATATGTCAAGCTTTATAGTTAAAGTGTAATTGAGCTTGAAATCATGATTGTGCCTGGAGACGTACAGTAATAAAAGAGTTACATTTTGATTTATTCTCACCCAAAATTGATAGCAAGAAAGAAAGGAAGTCATACACATCTGGAATGGCACGAGGGTGAGTAAAAGATGGGAGAACTATTCCTTTAATGTTTTCAACAATTAATTAGGATGATCCATGTAAATTATGCAAAATAATCCTGCGTCATCCAGTGATGTTTGGGGCAAACCTGAAAACATCAAAAGTTATAATTCTTTTTAAAATTAAAACCATATTGAATTATGCACATTTAATTCAAGGACGAAGTACTTCACATTCTTTCTTATAAAGCCTGTTTGATTTAGTTTATTTCCTAATGCTAATTAATGCATTAACTATAAAATATGTACTAACATGGAATTAAGGTGACTGTTATTAATGCATGAATTCATATGACTCATGTTGTAGTTAATGTTAGCTCTTCATTAGTTCCTGATTAGTCCATTCCTTAACTCATGATTAATTTATGTAGAAGTAACTATTAATTCAGGTATTAATTCATGATTATTCATGTACTGTTATTATAAAGTGTTATCTCATTCTCTAAATAGGGAGCATCCTATAGCTTTCATATGCAGCTGCAAGTGCATTCAATCCAAACTTCCTATTTAAAGTTTAGTTTCAGGCTGCAGATGATGTTTTGACCACTCAACATGTTTGGCAGACATGGGACAATGATAATCAGTACATACATTCAGAATTTATTATGTATAATTTTATTTTAACATGGTTGGCATTGATTGGATGTTGCTGGTCATTAATTTGAATCAGAATTATGTATGCTAACTTCTGATGTAATTTCTGTAACGCCTCAAAAACATGAATAACCAACACTCCTGGAAACATAAACAATTTTATATTAAAAAAAATATGAATTTTTAAAGCATGGTATTATTTAAAATTTCACAACTTAGTTCACTGTCCACAATTTTTAGGAAAAATATTTGGTCTAGTAAAAAAATATTACTATTATTATTATTATTATTATTGTTATTATTATTATAATTATTATTAGGGGCTACTAGTTACAAATCAAAAAGGGAAATGGAAAATGCACACAACAATCACCCTCAGATCTCAGAAGTTTATATTCATAAAAGGCTGTTCATAACTATATTGCTTTCTCTGTAAAAGATGCATGCGGTGCTGCCTTAGAATTTGAGTAAAAACAAGGTAAATTTTGGTTAAGAAGGCACAGTTAGACAAGGAGCAAAATAAAGGTAATAAGGCAGCATAATTACATTTAATTAATTTAGGAACAGCCTTTTCATTGCTACTGTGCCTGTAGCGTGCTGTCACCTCTGGATGAAAAAAGAAAAAAATAGTAGAAAAGCTTATAAGTTAATTTTATAAATTAATTATAAACTATATTATCAGTGTAATAATTCATGTTATGTTCACTCATGTTATATTTTGACTTGGTCAACATAATCACCACCCGGTTTTTTAGTTCCCACAATGCCTAAAATACTGCCTCCATAGCCAGTTCACTAGGTTTGGCACAGAGCATATATATGTTTTGTCCAGAAATAGTTAGTAAACAGGCCAGCTGTATGTATGAAGTATGTGAGCTGTCAGTCCCAAGATAGTCTTACCTTTCCAGAGGGTTGATGTGCATGTTCATAGAAAATGATTGGCTTTGAGGATATATGCAGGAGACAGGCAGCTTCAGATGACTCTTCCTCCTGATGACCTCCTGAGTTGATTCCACCTCCCCCAAAATAACATTCTCATAGATAAAGTGCGTGCCATTAGCCTGTATAGTGGTGAAGATATATATATATATTATATATTTATAATATATAGATATATTTTACTGTATGGAAATTGAATATAGATTACCATAAGTTTTGTACCACAGAGGTGGTCATTGCTATCAAAATGGAACTCCACTCTGCCATTCTGGACAGTTCCTTTGCAGTTAGAATCACTGAGGTGTAGTTTTTCAGCAGGAAAACCATCCTCAAAAAGCTGACAGCGGGACAGTGAGAGGAAACCAGAGCTGCTTTCACAAATTTCAAAGGAATCTGAGAAAACAAGAAGATCCAAAATAGATTGCTTGAAAAACATATGAGAAACAAATTATTAAACAGTGCAGAAAAGGTATTCTAATATTTATTGTAGAGTGAATCCAACCATAAATGTTGTGGTTGAGTGGGAGATGGTTCTCGTTACACAAACAGCCATAGATTCCATCTTTCTCTCCACACCGTTCGCCATCAGTACATTTCAGCTCAACACATGGGTCTGTTACAGCTAAAGTGCAGTGGTGAGATTCATGATAATAATGAATTAATTTATGCTTTATATATATACCTGTAGTATGCATATGTATACATGCAGGTATACTCACTGAGCACTTTATTGGAAGACCTATGCACCTATTATTCATGTGATTATCGAATCAGCCAGTTGTGTGGCAGCAGTGCAGTACAGTGCATAAAATCATGCAGATAAGGTCAGGTGGTTAATGTTTACATCAACCATCAGAATGGGGAACACTTTTATCTCAAGTGATTTCGACCTTAGTATGATTGTTGGTGCCAGACGGGCTAGTTTGAATATTTCTGTAACTGCTGATCTCCTGGGATTTTCACACACAACAATCTCAAGAGTTTACACAGAATGGTGCCAAAAACAAAAATGCACATCTCAGAATGCATATCAAACATTAAGGCGGATGGGCTCACAACAGCAGAAGGCCATGTCATTTTATTAGGACCATAGTGTTGCTAATAAAGTGCTCAGTGAGTGTATACTATATATGTGTTATAAAAAAACATGCATATGAGCATTCTAATATCAAGTAGTTCTTTACCAGTGGTTGTGATGGACATTGGCATTGTTGTTGATGAGGGGTTTAGGCTTCTAACTTCTGAAAAGTGAAGCATTATATATTTACCATCAGTTAATTTCAAATACAAACCAGATCAATCAATTAGACATTTTGTTTTTGTATTACTGAATGTGTCTACCTGCACAGTAGGCTGAACAGAATGTTGGACTGACAAACTCATAGACATAGTAATTTCCAGGACAGGCTTTCACTTGTATGGGATAGGACCTGTAATCACAACAGTCACTCCAAGAAGAAGCACAGACTTGCCTGGTGACCACTCCATCTTCCAGCTGTGGGTGATGGCCATTGAGCCACAGTGGGTGATAAGTGCCACATGAGCCATAATTTACACATGACTCAGGCATCTGTGCACTCTGACCCTGATAGAAAAGTCTGTACCAGCCATTCCAATTGACATTATAATCACAAACTGAATTGTGATAGTTGTAATTATAGGAATAAGTATTGCTGGTGGATCTCCAAGGCTCGTCCAGACTGGTATAGCTGTCACAAGGGTCGACAGTTGGACTGAAGAAAGTGACTGAAATGTGAAGAAATTTGTTGTTTAAAAAGAGAAAAGCATTTTTTTCCCTCATAAATTACTGTCAAGAGATAGCTGAAAATGTAAATGTTCCAATGCTGTTACTGGGTCTGTTCCAAAACCTATGAGTTTCCCAGCAGCCTACATTGGCAGCTGACTTCTGCTGCAGCATATGAAATGAAGACCGATGTGGAACACTCAATATATGCAGCAACTCTGCGCACCTGCCAAATGCATAAATGTAAATATAAAAAATACTAGTGCTTTGGTATCAAATTGATTGTACTTTGTTTGTTACGGGTGCATTCTCTTAGTGTTTGGGGTAAAATTTGACCCGAAACAATAAACGAGTAATTTTGTACCATAATCATGTAATTATTTTTAAACAAATGTAGTAATACTAACTTCACTCATTTAAAAACTCTTAAGTTGTGCAGTTTTTTAGGGGGGTTGTGTTTTTGTTTTTTTTTAATCAAATTTGTACCTTCTTAACCTCTAAATGACTAAACTACACCATTCATTTTCATATAAAATTAGATTAAATTACCTTAAATTACAACTGTAGCCAGTAGATTGCAGCAGAGGTCCACTCATTTTCCTGATTAGCAAATTGTAGCAAACTTATCACAAGTTATGCATTTGGATAAATATTTAGACAAAGACATAAAAAATTTTTTTAAAGTTTAGCATTATTTGGTTTGAGGTGTTTTGAAGTGTCAGTTTTTGCAATGATGCCACATTATGATTACTGATTGTGCTGTTACAAAGAGAAGACTTTACCTATCATTGTGGGTGCTCTCTTTTATAGTTTCACAGTTTCATTCCTGTGTGTGTGTGTGCGTGCGTGCGTGCGTTGATGTTATAGTATCACCCCTTAATTTCTGTGTGTGTGTGTTCTGCATTTTGGCTGATTTATTGATTTTATTTGACAAATTAAAGAAGAAATCCTCTGCTTTATCATCTCATCCATTAATTTCCTATGTGGGGTAAATTTGACCCTGAATGTGATTAGTGTATTTATGTCACACCACCCCAATCCAGCCCAAGTGTGTGTGTGTGTGTGTGTGTGTGTGTGTGTGTGTGTGTGTGTGTGTGTGTGTGTGTGTGTGTGTGTGTGTGTGTGTGTGTGTGTGTGTGTGTGTGTGTGTGAGCGTGTATTTATCACTTTGTGGGGACCAAATGTCCCCATAAGGATAGTAAAACCCGAAATTTTTGACCTTGTGGGGACATTTTGTCGGTCCCCATGAGGAAAACAGCTTATAAATCATACTAAATTATGTTTTTTTGAAAATGTAAAAATGCAGAAAGTTTTCTGTGAGGGTTAGGTTTAGGGGTAGGGTTAGGTTTAGGGGATAGAATATAAAGTTTGTACAGTATAAAAACCATTATGTCTATGGAAAGTCCCCATAAAACATGGAAACACTACGTGTGTGTGTGTGTGTGTGTGTGTGTGTGTGTGTGTGTGTGTGTGTGTGTGTGTGTGTGTGTGTGTGTGTGTGTGTGTGTGTGAGCGTGTATTTATCACTTTGTGGGGACCAAATGTCCCCATAAGTATAGTAAAACCCGAAATTTTTGACCTTGTGGGGACATTTTGTCGGTCCCCATGAGGAAAACAGCTTATAAATCATACTAAATTATGTTTTTTGAAAATGTAAAAATGCAGAAAGTTTTCTGTGAGGGTTAGGTTTAGGGGTAGGGTTAGGTTTAGGGGATAGAATATAAAGTTTGTACAGTATAAAAACCATTATGTCTATGGAAAGTCCCCATAAAACATGGAAACACAACATGTGTGTGTGTGTGTGTGTGTGTGTGTGTGTGTGTGTGTGTGTGTGTGTGTGTGTGTGTGTGTGTGTGTGTGTGTGGATAGCAAATGTTGGAAAAGTTGAAACCGATCATCTTTGAAGCAAGAAAAGTAAAAAGATAAAAGTCATTCACATCTGGAATGGCATGAGGGTGAGTAAGTTATGACAGAATTTTTATTTATTTGGTGAACTATCCCTTTAAAGCATACATACAAACAAACAAACCTTTGGGCTAAAGGCCTGAATATCTACCAGAGACTATATAGCCTGAAACGGAGTAAAAATAAATGGGAGAAAGGGATGGGCTTAAAATAAATGGGAGAAAGGGATGGGCTTGAAATAAATGGGAGAAAGGGATGGGCTTAAAATAAATGGGAGAAAGGGATCGGCTTGTATGAGTATTTCTGTAACTGCTGATCTTCTGGGATTTTCACCCACAACAGTCTCTAGAGTTTACTCAGAATGGTGCCAAAAACCAAAAACATCCAGTGAGTGGCAGTTCTGCAGACTGAAATGCCTTGTTGATGGTTCTAGCTGACAGAAAGGCTACTGTAACTCAGATAACCACTCTGTACAATTATAGTGAACAGAAAAGAAACTCAGAATGCACAACTCGTCTAACCTTGAGTCGGATGGCCTACAACAGCAGAAGACCAGGTCTGGCACTTTATTAGGTCCATAGTGTTCTCAATAAAGTGCACCTATAATGCCTTAAAATGCTGCCCGCAGAGGCAGCTCACTAGGTTTTAGAACAGACTCAATATTAAAAGCATCCATTCACTAATACTGTAGTAGTACAATTCTGTTTCATCTTTAAGGCAAATAATTGAATCGGGTCTTCATCAAGGTTAAACTGTTTTCTGAAAACTAATATGTTTAAAGAACTACAAAGTAACGAACAGAAATTTTATATTTAAGGTATTAAGCTTTGTTTATCTCAATTAAAATCCAGTTTGAATGACTTTTTCTTCAAATCTTCATTAACCGTATAACTAGGAGCAGAGCAAACCAATCACAGAATAGAAGGAGGATGTTTGAACAAAGATAGGCAACTAATAGTGTATTTAAAGATTTATATAAATATTCTGTAAACATTTACTGTTTCAAAAGCATTTAACAATTAACAAGTTTCTAAATTCTAAAATAATTCTTAAAATTGTTCAATTATTTGTACTTATAATGTCTTTCTTGTTGTTTTTCAATTATGGCTCTAAGAAATCCATTTGTCACATATTCCCTGTTGTCTTTTGTTTTTGTGCTTTTATGTTGAAATTCTTGTTTAGTTCCTGTTTCCTGTTAGTTTTTGTAGTCCTTTGTAGTTTCATTTTATGATTGGCTTTCCCCTGATTCTTTCTACAATTGTTCCTCGTTCCCTAGTTTGTTCCCTTGTATATTTAAGCCCTTGTTTCCCCCAGTAAGTTTGTCAGTTCTCACGTGTTGTCATGTTCTGTGCCTGCTTTCCTTTGTTTTATTATATTCTGAGTTACCTTGTTTATCTTTTGTTTCAATAAAGCTGCACTTGGATCCTCATTCTTTGCCTGCCTCATCACACCATTAAAGTACAATTTGACCTATTAATGTGGCCCATACTAAAAATGTTTTTAAATATGATAAAATCAGAGTATGATTATTGAGACTGTACCTGCACAGTATGAAGGTATGTAGATCGACTCATCTGGTTTGACAAGTTTATAGACATAATAATCTCCAGGACATGCTTTGATCTGGATGGGGTTGGATCTGTAGCTATCGCAGTCAAAGGAGGAAAATCCCAAAACTTCACGTGTCACCACTCCATCCTCAAGATGTGGATGAGAACCTTTGAGCTTTAGTCCACTATTACCACCACATGAGATGTAATGCACGCACCATTCAGACAATTGAGCAGGTTCTCTGTTTAGATAGAACCGATACCAACCATTCCACTCAACAAGAGTGTCATCATGTCCATAATTGCCATATTGACGTATGTCTCTCCAGTAATCTTCCAGAATATTATAGTCATAGCATGGGTCAGTTGCTGTTTGGGAGAATAAAAAGGACATTATAATAATTATGCCTAAAAAATATATATATATTTAAGTGACAAACAACTTTATCCTATATATGTAAATGTGTCTATATACTGTATTATGTGTGTTGTTATAAATAGTAAATGACTTTTCATAGTTCCATCTGGTGAGTTGTGCATCTTCAGCACATATTGATTGAGCATTGTTGAGCACGCTAAGTGGTAACACACCGGTTGCTATGCTGGTTGTCATTTCTGTAAAACTGTCCTTGTTTGATGGTGTAGTAGTGGTGTAAACTTCTGTGAATATAAATTAAAGACAAAAAGTTAATGAACATCCTATACATACTGTATAGCTTTACACTCACAATTAACTGATAAAAATGGATGCTCATGTCAGGATTCCGGGGTAAGCTGCCAGTGTGTCTTTATTTTCTTCGTGTTTCTGTTGCCTCGTGTCATTTGTGTTTGTTTTTTGTGCCATGTGCTCACCGGGAAAGCGGGTTTGCCCACAGCGGTAGCCGCCTCATAATCCCTATTAGCAGCACCTGTTAATCACCTTCACTATTTAATCCCCTTGTTTCTGCTGTCTTGTGCCCGATTGTCTTGTATTGTAGAGCCGAGCAGGCCAGCATATGAGTCTTCTCTCAATCCTGCCGGTGTGTTTTCTGCCTGTTAGTCTTCCTTTTGTTTTTATGCCCAGACAATTCCTCTGCTTCATCAGCATGTCTCCGGGTATCCCTCTCTTCATGGTTCTCCCAACTGGCTATCAATCCTACCACCACCAGGTTCTGCATTAGTCGCGAGTCCCAGCCGACCTTTTCCTGGGGGTTCCCAAGCTCACCTCATGGCCCCCGTCCTGTTTTCTCTGCAGCCTCCAACTCTCTTTCCAGTTCCTCTACCTGGATATCACCTCTTCACCCCTCAGCCAGTCAGTTCAATCATCTTTCCTGCTGGTTTAGTATTATTGCTCTCTTGCTCTTTCTTGCCCTTCAAGTTTGTCAATTAACAGACTGATACTGTTACTCACCTGTCTGTGTCCTCCTTCCAGCACCTGACCGTAACAGTGCATCTCCTGTTGCCATTTAGTACTAACTTATTACAAGTTAAAGCTAAGAAATTAAGTAAGGGATAATATCCAGTTAGGCAGTCGTTATAGCTAAATAAACCCCAACAGGGTGATCAGACAGATTATTTTTGGGATAACAACCAGATGACTGTATATCACACTTTATCACACTTATTACATGGTTACCTGCCAAATAAATGAATAAATCAATGTGAAATATAGATTTGAGTTTAAATTATGTTATTTTGTGAAACGAAAGAGACCACAGATTCTCCAGGAACAGCTCAGTTTGAACCTCATTTGCGTAGGAGTGCTGTAGGTGTTTATATTGGGAAAATTAAAGTCTCACTGCTCATTATTCTGCTTCTTACATGACTTCTTGCCAAATAAATACAAAGAAATTAAATATTGATTTGAGTTCAAATTATTTAACCTGCCAGTCACCTCACGATACGATATGTACCGCAATACATATGTCACTATTCAATATATTGCAATACATCATGATATAATTTTTCAATTTACATGCTCTCAATTTCATTCCAATTCATATTGCTATATTTCAGTTTTGTCCATGTTCTCTTAGCTAATGTTTTCTGCATGCGTGTGTGATATATACATAGTGTGTGTGTGTGTGTTTATTGTTTAGATGCCTAATTTGTCCTTTTTACAACTATTTACATCAATATGTAGAACACATGCTAAAACCTGTCACTTTAAGGACAGGGACTTTAATGCAATAGTCACTATTTATGGTAGTGCCATCTTTGATTATTAAAGGAAATTACAAGGAGGCTATGGCACACATATAACTCTAAAAAGCTCTTAGATCACATCGGATTTTCCACAACTCATGGTGTGTGGATTTTACTGAATGTTCTTGGAAAGATGTTTTTTTTTTATGTTTTGTCCTCAGAACGATCCAAAAATGCCTTAAACTGCAGTAAACCCCATTGAAGAGACAGTACATATATCCCTGACCATAGATATCTATACATAGATACCTTCTTAGCAGTTGTTTGGACTGCGATCCATAGGGGCGTCTGCCATATTGGATAGGTCAGAGCCATTCATCAACAGATTTTTCTGCCGGTCTGCAAAAATATTTTGTCTTTTCCAACCAACTTTCAGATTATCAGATTTTCCTTAAACATTGTGCAATATTTTTGATGACATAAAAAATCCTGACTTCACTTCTAAAACGGGTAAACAGGTTGCGTTTCATCTGAAAATCTATATTTTTGCATGGCACTATTGCTGTGAGAGAAACAGGCTCACCCTGCTCTGTGAGTTTGCACTTATTTAGAAATATTGATACAGAGATCTAAAGTATTGATAAAATACTGTGAGGAAAAGTATTGTGATATATCGATGTCACAGTACTAGTCACGATACTAGTCTGATATCACTTTATCTCTGGATGTGCAGTTGTTATTCAGACAGCTAGATGGCGCTATTGACCAATCTAGTATTTCCGAGAGCGACGTAATCACTTAGATGACGTTAACTGATTCATTTGTGCTGTTCTATAGGCTTCCTGTTTTGGCACAGTTGCAAGATTAATATTTGTTTGATTTCCATGAATTCAAGCCATTGTATTATGGATGTTCTACAAGGTCAGTCATGCTAGCTAACTAATTTTGTCATATAGGCCTATGGTTAATGACAACAAAACAAGGAATTACAGGTCAACCAATCAAAACTGAGCAAAGACCAAACAAAGGAGAAGAACTTCATAGGAATAGAATATATGCAAACAGCAATTATCTTCAGAACAATCAAATCCCAATGACACCCTCTATTTGCTGGAAGCACTACAGTGAAGCTCCTTATGGAAAAAGGTGGGAGCTCAAAATCAATTTAAGCACATATTGGAAACATTTCAGACAACAAAACACCTGGCAAAGAATTATCCAGCAGTGAATTAGCATTAGAAAATTGTTATGTTGAATAGAAGGTATGTACATCAATATTTGGGTGCTGTCATTACAACATTGTAGGATTCAAAACTGTATTTTGAGTGTTACTTCAATAATGGGCTTGTAAGTTACATTAGAATCGAGGGTGAGATAAATCCTACTCGGAGTAGAATTGCAAGGAAAGACCAAACTGACAAATTATAATTTGCTAAACTTAATATGGGTGTTACCTGACCAACCGGTATTTTAGGATTATCCACATTATAAATGCTCATATGTCTGAACACAACAGTAATGTCACACCTGTATTGGTATGCATTCAAACCTTTGTTAAGGAACAATGCAGTACAGTAGGCTTTATAATTGGTTAATATGCAGACTGAGAGCCCTAATTTGCAATTTGATTTCAGACTTAAAATACTCTTGAATTGAAGTTGAAACCTCACCATTATTCTTCAGTAGTAGCACCACACACAATGGGATTAGAAACCCCATTGTGTCTAACTGCTCCTGGAGACTTTTGAAATGATCTGAAAAAGAAAAATGACGATTTTATGAATGTTAATATTCTTATAAAGGTCATTCTATGGTAAATGTTCTAAACTATGTTGGATAAATTCCCCATAACAAAACTAAAAAATAAAATATAAAATGCTCAGTAATATTCTTTTCAATGAAAAATTACTACTGAAAAAATATAATTTTAATAAAAAAAGAATTTCCCATTTACTTGTTTTTTACAATTTAGGTTCGATTGATTAGACTATCCGACACAAACATCTCACTTTGAATCATGTTTGTTGCTCTATCCTGTTGCTTTTTGCTGCTGATTGCGTTATACCTTTATCAAATTGCAACCATTTTGCAATTTTAAAATCAAGAATAAAATATTCTAACAAAATGAGAACAGAAGAATTTGTATCCATTAGAATATAGCTCCATATAGCTGAATAATAATGTACAATGTGTAACTTTACCTGAGATAAAATATTACTGCTTTAGCTACCTCAGGGAGCCTCTCTCTTCATTAGATTCACTGGAGCATGGATGCAGTCAACATCTGAATACTGTCCTATATGGATTCACACAGTTAGGCCAGGCAGGTTCTATGAACCAGTTTTCCTTTCATTTCACATCACATGAAAGAATACTATAAAGCAGCCAATGGAAAGGAGGAGGCGAGAACCAGCTTGAAGATATAAATAATATTTTAATGAGAAACTTAAAAGACACAAACACTCACATGAGGGACATGTCCGTAAACGATCTCTCTCTCCCGCAATATCCTCCGCAGTCGGCCTTTATCCCTCCCTGAGGCCTGATAAGGGACCGGGTGTGTAGAATCACGACCCGGCCCCGCCCTCCACCCTGCTACATTCCTCCCTTGTTCTCTCAGGCTGGGGAGCATGACGTTGAAAGTGTTGCTTAACTGACCTGTTTGTGGGGTTTTGCATGCTTTATTGCTTCTGGGTGACGTGAAAACTAACATTCCTCATATTGCTTATCCAGATACTGATGAATAGACATACAGATACATGTACATTATACATATGTTGCTGGGAAATTCAGATTCAAAACAATATCACATCTAATGTTAAGTGTGCAAAGAAACACCAACATGAACAATGTAAGTACTATCAAACTGGATAGTACAAGACACAACATAGTGTGAATGAATTACAGGTTGAAAAATATTGCAGTACTTGCTGGAAATGCTGTCGGGCAACATCGAACTGTCTGATTGCAGCAGGTACGTGTAATGCACTGGTGGTTAAATGACCTATTATAGAGAGTATTATAGAGAGGCAGTGAAGGATTGCAACTATTTTCTTTAGTTTTGACACAGTTATTTTCCTTTCTATTGCCTCCATGGTAAGCTGGAAATGCGAGCCAGGCTTCTTCATAAATCCATGATACATGTCTTCTGAGCCAGGGTCTGGATGACATTTTTAATAATGATACAAAAAAGTAAATGTATAGGCTAATAAATAATAAAAAAGGTTATTCCATTAAACACAGCAACCAGGAATAATATAAATAAATAAATCTCTTGATTTGAATGGAATGATGACAGGCATGACTTGGTCAAAATATTTGTGATTTCTGTATTGACAAACAGTAGTACGCTGTAAAAAAAAATAAAATAAACCAAAAATAAATGTTCAGGTAACCTTAAAATGTAATACCTAAATTAACTGGTTTTATTTGGGTACAAATATTATGTAGTATAACTAAAGCTACACCACCTAAAGTACAGTAATATTTAGGGTTAGATCAGAGAGAAATAGCTCCTTAAGGTAACAACTGTAAGTGTCCACTTTAACAGTATATGTTTTTTATTGTTGTTCTAATCTATTATTAACCTTTCACATAGTCCCGCAATAAATTGAAAAGAGTGACCAGAACGCAAGCACTCTCCTTCATCCTCTTAAATTGTCCTCCAAAGCATCTGAGGCATCATAAGAACTCACAAAGACACAGTAAGTCTTTGTTTCAGAGACCAAGGAGAATCCTAAAACACCCTTGTGTATGGCAGAAAGAAAAAACCAGCAAAGAAGATATATACAATTTAATGCAACAAAATTGGATCCATGTTGAAAAGTATGACAGTATGCATCTACAATAAACAGACATTTCTCAGTTACTCAGTATTGAGAAATGCTTGCAGTCACACTCTCTAGTTTATACACATATAAACTAGCACTTACGACAGAGACCATCACTCTAATAAACCCAGAGGAAAATTGTATTGCTCTTTCACTCTTTCACAGCTCATGTAATTTAAGTGCAACTTTCCCTCAGTAGATTCTTCTAGAATTTATTAAGAGATATAAAATGGAAACAGATGAGACATGTGAGATTACTGAAGTCTTTTTATCAAGATGCTGCGGGGCTATTGGACCCTGCAGACAAGTTGATAGCCCTAGCTCGCACCGGCCTGAAAGTGGAAACGCAGGTAATGAGCATGCACTGCACCGGCCATCCTCGCATATGGCACTCCCTGACCAGGTCCTCGTACATGGACTTCTTCCTCTTGTAAGCTTCCCCTATCTGGTCTTCACAAGGCACAGTTAATTCCAGCAGGACCACATGCCTGGATGTTTTGGACACCAGAACTATGCCCCTAAGTGTGGTAACTGCAATGGTATTTGGGAACTTTAGCGGTCTCCCAAGGTTGACCTTCAGCTGCCAGTCCCGACTTGTGGCTAGGAGTCCTTCTAATTGTTTTGGCTTTGGTTGTGACATCTCACCCTCCCTTACGAAGGCAAATCTCTGCTTCACCAAGCATTGTTTTCTTTGGGTGAGTCCTGTGCAGATGACATCAGCTATTGCCTTCAGGACCTGGTCATGCTGCCAGCAATAGCGTAATTCGCCTAGGGCCTTAGGGCAACTGCTAAGGATGTGCTCTAACGATCCTTTGGCACAGTGGGCATGCTGGTGTCTCCACCAGGGATGGTAGGGTGTGCGACTTTATAGACCTTCCCCCTCCTCACAGTCAGGGACCTGGATTTCGTTGGCTTAAAGCTCACCCAGGCCCAAGTGATGTCATTGTCACTGTTAGGTCACAATGATATAGCAGAGAGATCTTGTCACAAAGTGGCCTGACTGTGCTTCCCCTGGCTGTCTGTGTGTCATATCTGTGTGTGCCATGACTGTGTGTGACTGTATTTCCCATCATTCTAGTTGGATAGCCCTTTTAACAGATCATCAGGACCTGTGTCCCTTTATTTTCTCCTTTATTTAAACTCTCTTCTACCTTGTGTTCTCTGTTTGTTTGTTTAGTGAGTTTGCATGTCTGTTCTCAAGCCTAACGGTTCGACTTTCATAGCCCTAAGTTGGTACTGTTTACTAGTCAGTTACTGACTCAGTTTTGCTTTTAATTTTGTCTCCATTGTGAGGGTTTTGTTTTTATTTCGTTTTTCTGTTAATAAAAGTTTATTTTGCCACAAACTCTGCGATTGGGTCCTTTGTCTCATCTGTGATTGTGACAGATCTCAGGAGTTGTTTCTCTTTCCTACAGCTAAAGTTCTGACTTAAGGCTCCAAAATGTGACCATGCTCATGTCTATCAGAAACCTTTAAACTTCCAGTAACTAAATCATCCTGTACACATTTAATTTTAGGCCAGTGAATCAATATATAAACCTTTAATCTGTTGTTCCTATTTTTAAATAAAATTTACATCAACAATGTCCATATCTTGAGCATAGCATGTTAATACTTTATATAAAGGTCAAATTTAAAAGTAGGATGAACAAACAGGGCAAATATTGATTCACTTGTATGAACAAAAGTACTTTTATCATGCTCATAGCACCACCTTGAGGCGGTTTTTGGGGCCACATTGATTCATATTTATTTCTTTTTACAATAGTCTAATGCATTATTAAACAGATATATTATTTAAATGTAAAGCTAATTGAAAGCTATTGTAATTTTACAGCCTCCAGTAGTTACGTTTTGACAGGATTAGATTACCTCCTGTCCTCCTCTGCCTTGGCATATATGATAAGAGCTGTTTTTCCTCTAAGATCTTTCTTCCCAATTAAAATCTAATATTATTATTAATAATCAGCCTTAACAAGTTCACTTGTCCTTCTGATAATAATGAGTTAAATACCTGTGTGGGATGGTTGAGTGTCTGTCCAGGGAGAGGAGAAGTGGTAAGGATTCATACCAGGGTGATAGAGAGAGTGATGCACAGCAGTGTGGCGAATAAGTGTGTTTGAAGAAAACCATTATTTTTTTGTGTGAATAAAGAGTAGAACTTACTTGAACCTCGCTTCCTCCTTGGGAAATCCATCATAATCCATCATAAAGAATGCCATCATACAACAGGTTGGCCGCAGCCCAGAGCAACAACACTTCCACTCGCTGACACTGAGCAAGCACGGCTGCCCGTTTGCATTCAACCAACAGCTCTTTGACACTTTCCGGAAGTGGCTGCTGGCGGAGGAGCGTGGCTCTGAGGGACATCTGGTGGAGCAGTTCGTCCTTCGTCTGCCAACCGGAACAGCAGAATGGTTCCAGTGCCACCACCCGAAGTCACTGGAAGTGGCTGTCCATCTGACTGAGGACCATATGGCAGCATACCCGGGGGCGGAGCAGCCCTCGGCTTCTCTCTTTGCTCTTCCTCTTTCTCTCACTCCCTCTTTACCAAGGTCCAATATCCCCTTTGACAGAACTGGCATGGACTTTGTCGGGCCATTGCTTTGTGTTGATTCTGGTGGATTATGCAATGCGATATCTGAAAGCATCTTGAAACATCTCAGCACGCAGTGTTGCGGAGGCACTCTTCAGAATTATCTCCCGAGTGGGGATTCCGAAAGAATTCCTCACTGACCAAGGGACTAAATTTATGTCACAAACAATACACAAGCTGTACGATTTATTGGGTATTAAATCGATTCACTCCAATGTTTGTCACCAACAAAAAAAGGGGTTTAAGGAATGATTTAATAAAATCCAGAAAAATATGATTCGTAAGTTTATGCACAAGGATACTAAATTGGGAAAAGTGGTTAGAACTCCTGTTATTTACAGTACAAGAGGTCCACCAAGCCTTCACAGTGTTTTCCCCATTCGAGCTGCTGTATGGGCGTCACCGTGGTAAGTCCAAAATAAGTCACCAAGTGGCAAGGGCCCTTTGAGGTCACACAACAAGTAGATCTCGATTATGAGGTAAAATGAACAGACATAAGTGACACCAATCAAATATACCATCTCAACCTCCTGAAATTATGGAAGGAGGCGGTCCCTATGATGTTGGTGACGGTGGTTCTGGAGAGGGCTGAGCTCGGGCCTGAGGTGAACTTAAAAGCTAGTCATCTCACCCCAGTCATTTGTGGAGACCACCTCTCTCCGTCTCAACTCACAAACGTGGCTAAATTGCAGAAAGAATTTGCTGACGTGTTCTCACCTCTACCTTGTCATACAAACCTCATACAGCACTACATCGAGACTACACCTGGGGTAGTGATACGTACTCGTCCCTACCAACTTCCCAAGCATAAGAAAAAAGTGACACGAGAAGAATTGGATGCAATGCTTGAGATGGGAGTAATAGAAGAATACCACAGTGACTGGTCCAGCCTGGTATTGCTGGTTCCTAAGAGAGGCAGGTCGGTCCGTTTCTGTGTGGATTGTCAAAAGGTAAACGCGGTGTCTAAATTTGATGCATATCCAATGCCTCGAATTGATGAACTGCTCAATCGGTTAGGCACAGCTCATTTTTATTTGACACTGGATTTGTCAAAGGGCTATTGGAAAATCCCCTTAACCCCAATATCCCATAAGAAAACGGCCTTCTCCACACCATTTGGCTTACACTAATTTGTGACGCTTCTGTATGGTTTGTTTGGGGCTCTGGCTACATTCCAATGGCTCATGGACCGAGTCCTCGGACCGCATGCTGCTTTCGACTCTGCCTATTTAGACAATATAATTATTTACAGTAATGATTGGCAGCTGCAACTGCAACATCTGAGGGCTGTCCTGAGGTCATTGAGGTGAGCGGAGCTCACAGAAAACCCAAAGAAGTGTGCAATTGGGTGAGTTGAGGTAAGGTATCTTGGCTTTCACTTGGGCCATGGGCAGGTGCGTCACAGCGATTAGAACCTCCCCGAGACCTAAGAACCAAAAGGTGTTAAGGCAGTTCCTGGGGCTGGCTGGCTACTATCATAGGTTTGTACCTAATTATTTGGCTGTCACCAACTCGCTGACTGAATTTACTAAAAAGGCAGCTCCAGATCCAGTCCAGTGGACGGAGCAAAGTCAATGGGCATTTATGCAGGTGAAAGCTGTACTCTGTGGCGGGCTGCTTTTACATACACCTAAATTCTCTATCCCTTTCATTTTACATATGGATGCTTCAGACAGGGGGTTGTGGTCAGTGCTCTCACAGGTGGTGGAGAGGGAGGAATGGTCAGTGCTGTACATTAAACGGAAGCTCTATTTGAGAGAGACTAAGTACTGCACCGTGGAGAATGAATGCTCGACCATCAAGTGGGCTGTTCACACTCTCCGTTACTTCTTGTTGGGGTGGGCCTTCACCCTCTGTTCAGATCCCGCCCCGATATAGTGGTTCCACCGCATGAAGGATCACCCTTTGATATCTGGCGTTACAGCTATTTATGTTCGAGGGAATCTGGGAAGAACAATAAGAGGAGCCCACGCCAGAGCCCAGGGAGAGAGAGAGTGAACATGGCACATAAGTGCGTTTGAAGAAAGCAATCTATGAGTCATTATTGTGTGTGATTAAAGAGTTGAACTTACTTGAACCTAGCTTCCTCCTTCCATACTGACCAGTCCTACTACAACCTGTTATTATGTTTTCTAATTTTAGAATTGCAGAGAATTGAGACAGTAAACTCAATTCAATTTACAGCAATACATGCCAAGGAAGATGCTTTTGGACTGTTGATTGGATTGTCAGGTTTGCCCTCAGGAACTTTTTTGTTTGTCTCATCTTGGACTTACACTGACACCAAGTAGCTTGGATACAGCATCATTCGAAATCGATAGTTTTATGTGTCAGGTGCCACTGTAGAAATGTACATTGAAAATAAAATGTGTAATTTAATCATTTTAAGGTAAATAAGGTCTAATACATTAACCTGCGCCACACGCTCAACTGTAGTGTTTTTAGTTTAGTGAAATTGGTGTTATTACTTATCTTGAAAAAAAAAACCTATTATATTACACACACAATAATACACGTTTGGGGCAATTTTGACCCACAAACATCTGAATTTGTGTATTCCTCATGCAACTTTATTTCACATCTGCCATACATATAATTTTTCTCTATTTTCTGTGTCTTTTTATTCCTGTTTGTATAGATTTGCCATAATAGACAGACCTCCTGAGTACAAATGGAATGCAAGTTTCCAGGGGCATTTGAACAAGACTGTCAGATGGAGTAATATTACTGAAGGTAACATAATTACGCTTCTTAATGTAAAACGACCGCACTGTGAGATTTACAGACCTGTAGGATGCAGTAATGGTTAGTGCTGCAGTATTTAAGTAGGCTGCTCTGAAAAATGACGTTTCAGCAAAGGGAGTGGGGGCATTTTCCTTAGTGACGTCGCATCTACCGGCTGTTTGACTCGGAAACAGGCGCACAGCGTGTGAAGGAGAAATGACCGACAGTGACCTCGAATAAGATGTTGAAGACCTACCCATTGTCTTCATCTCATCACAACCCATCAGCGTTTATGTAGAAGTCGTAAAACAACGTTTGTAAATTTTAGAAGCGCCTTCGAGACGTCGAGAGGAAAACGGAGTCGTTATACGCATTTAGTCTGTCTTCCGAGCGTTCACAATTACTGCGTAAATGATGGAAAATGCTGAAACATCCGATGACAACGGAACGACGAATTATACTAATGGTTTAGTGAACGGATTTCACAGTCCACCGTCCAGTAAAGGGGACTGTATTTCTTGCGGTTCTAACGGAGGTGGTCTGGGTGGTACTGAGAGTGGCTGTAACAGTAGCGGTGGCCATTATGGTATTGAAAAATCCCACCATCTTCATCAGGATCATGTACACAACAGTGGTTCAACCGCGAAGCGCTGCAGACTCAGAAGACGCGTGGATTCGGGAAAGAAGAACAGACCGCGTAAGTCGAGCTATCAGAGTGTAATTCGTGTCTTAAATTGTAACTAAAGAGAACAATGACAGTTAACACAATATTGAGTGAACATGTATTTTTGACGTGTTGTTTGTATAAAATGACCATAATTTAGGTAGATAAATTATTTCAGCGTAAAACGCTTAATTTTTCTTTGAGAGTCCTTCATATGTTGGATAAAAACACTGAAGAACCATAGCCGGATATTTAAAAATGGACGCGTCAACATCACAAATTTAAGGTTATACCGCTATACGTTAAAATGTCAATTTTTGTTTTATGCTTTTTTAGTATAACGTTTGTTATGAGGCACGAACTGTTGGTTTTTCTCTCACTCTCATTAAGTAATTTTTCATATTTCTACCAACAACGAAAAGGCGAGATTTTAAGTGCCATGTCCCGGAAGTAGCGAACCCCCTAAATGTTGTCATTATTGTTGGTTTTATTTAACCACTCTTCTCAATTTTAAGGAAACAAATATGCCTCTTTGTGAAAGAAGACGGTCAAACACTTCAAGTCAATGTTCACGTTCCAAAATTGCCTGTATTAACAGGTTTATTTGTTTTGAAAGACCAGGGTATTTAGTGTTGTGAAATCAACGTAATGTTCGTTGTGCGGATTTCATTGGTCAGACCAGACAAAGAGGTGTGGCCATAACACGCCATATATAAAGGACAAGTGTTCTCAACCAATGAGCGTGATGGAACTCATAAAGGGGTGGGACAATCGCTCAGAATGAACCAACAGCCTGTACAGTTCTTGTAGAATGAACATAAAAAGTCAATAGAACACCACCTAAGTGATATAAAACACATGTATTCTCCTGACGGCGACGCACGTACTACAGTTAAGATTTGAATGATATATTTTATTTGATCGCTGCGTGGCTCAGTTTCAGATCCTGCCTGTCTTACCTGAAAGTATGAAGCTAATTGTAAAAAAGTCAGGTAACCTCGTATATAATATATAAATAATATAATAATAATAATAAAAAGACAGTACCAGTTAGTTAGTATTTAATGTTATAGTGTAAACAAACTTTAAGTTTAGGCTTTTATTAAGTTTTCAGTTTTTTTTTTTTTTTGTTGAAATTAATTGCTCTACAAATATTTACAGTTTTGGTCCACCCTCGTAAGCAAGTAGTTGCACATTGCAGCATGCCCATTCTAACTGAAATCTAAAACAGTTAGAGTTACAGGTGGATTTAATCAGTTGTTTTCAGATTTGAAAATTATATATTGCATTGCTTTAAAATACATTGACTTGTTTTGAGCCTGAATGCAGACCTAATCTGCTGTAACTTAACTTTTTGTCCATTAAATGCTTTATTGTCACTCTGTTCTTGGTGGCTGTGGAGTACTTTGCTCTCTGATCCTCATGGCAAGGAGTACACACACACCTTTAACCTACATGAACATTATCATCATTGGTCTAAGCAAAGGCTAATCAATAGCCTAAGAAACTGCTTTCTCTCAAACACTGCAAATCTATTCACTGATCTAAAATTTCTATGAGAAATACCCTTTCTGATATTATGTGATTAAGGAAAGACAAAAAGCTAGTTGTGCTAAAACATTTTACTATGAGATTTTATTGCTAGAGATTACATTTCCGCAACTAATGTTTAACTTTAATCTGAAGACAGGCTGTTTCTCAGAATCTCCAGGAAATCTCTTTAATCTGCTGTTTTTGTCATACCAACAAAATGCCTCACAAGCTGCTGTGAAAAGACAGATATACCGCAGCTCTCATAGTTATCTACAATCAGACAAATAATCTTTCATGTATTTATTACCCTCAGTGTCTGGTGATGGCTTGTAAAAATTCACTTGGGTATTAAATTGATAACTTGATTGCAAGATAGGTGATTGCACACCACATGCATTATTTAGTTTGGTTTTTGTAAAGTGTTATCTCACTCACACTCATCCACAGGTTATGAAATAATAGTACAAATTACCATTTTCAAAATGTATGTGTTTTGCAGCTTTTCCATGGTTTGGGATGGATATTGGAGGAACTCTAGTAAAGCTGGTTTACTTTGAACCAAAAGACATCACAGCTGAAGAAGAACAGGAGGAAGTCGAGAGCCTGAAGAGCATTCGTCGCTACCTGACCTCCAATGTGGCCTATGGAAACACAGGTATCCGTGATGTGCACTTGGAGTTGAAGAACCTCACCATGTGCGGCCGCAAAGGCAACCTGCACTTCATCCGCTTCCCAACACAAGACATGCACCGCTTCATCCAAATGGGCAGAGACAAGAACTTCTCCAGCCTGCACACCACACTGTGTGCCACGGGTGGAGGCGCATACAAATTTGAGGAAGACTTCAGAACAGTATGTGGTCCACTGAGGAATGGCAACATTAAATAATCAGGCATGGAAATCCTGGAAATATCATGGAATTTTTAAATTGTGATTTCCAGGCCTGAAAATGTTATTGAAATTAATAAGCTCTTTAGAAGTCATTTAATCCCATAAATTAATATACAATTATTGTATTTTGCTCTTCTCTAAATAATTTAATTGACCAGATATTGCTCTTGTGTAGAGCTTATCTAGAGTAAAACAAAATGATTGCAAGCTGTAGTTGTCTATTTTTTCAATTAATTGTCTGAAATGGTTAACATGGTCTGAACAAATTGGTAGCCAATGGGTTTGAATCAAAATTTTATATATATATATATATATATATATATATATATAGTAATCGCAAATTACTGCAATGTTCATGGAACTCACCAGTCTCTCAAAGTTGTGATCATGTATTTTCTTCTTCTCCTAGGTGGCTGGTCTGGAGCTGCAGAAGCTGGATGAACTGGACTGTCTTATTCAAGGTCTGCTGTACGTTGACTCCATCGGGTTCAATGGGCATCCTAATTGTTATTTTTTCCAAAACCCTTCTGACCCTGAAAACTGTGTCAAGAGGCCATGTAGCCTGGAGAACCCCTTCCCCATGTTGCTGGTAAACATTGGCTCTGGAGTTAGCATCTTGGCTGTCTATTCCAAGGACGATTACAAGCGGGTCACTGGCACCAGGTAAATACTGTCTTCATCTTTTGCTTGTAGCTAAGCAAACAGAATTACTAGAATTTTTTTTTTTTTTCCAGAATTCCCAAAGTATTGGCCTTTGAGGAAAATTTGGCCAGAAAAATACCATGAAGGGATATGGCCCTTCAAGTGTTAAAGTGTATCTTTAAATCTGGGCCACAAATCAGTTTTGACTTTCTGCATTTGGGTTCCTGTAATTATGGAGGCCCAAACCTGCAAAAATAATAAATACATAAATAAATGTAATAATAAAAAAATAACTAAAGGAATAAATGTCTTGATAAAACAAATATAATTAGTTTTTAATGAAAGTTATTCCTGAATTTATTATTGTATGATTTTATTCCTTTATTATTTTCTATATTTATTTTTAACTTTATTTTTTATTTATTAATTTATTTTGCATTGTTATTTATTTTTTATACATCAATAAGCACCTCTACTCTAAATGAAACATAGTCATTTGATTTGTGGTTATCGAATTAATTCGCAAGTTGCGCAACTCTCTAGATATATGTGAAGCGTCAGCTATAGTTTTTTTTATTGCAGAACTTGTATATACATGCATACATAAACGATCAGGGAAATGAAGCATGGTTGTATATTTTACAATGAACAATCATAACAACAGAAAACAATATTATGGATTTGCAGACATCAAAATATGAAGTTTTATTCACAGAAAAATAAGAAAACTATAAGGTTAAATTATATCATTTATGAAACTTGCTAATTTTTTAGTTTTGTTAAAGAAACAGTTCCCCATTTATTTTGTGATTGTAGTATAACCAATAAATCTTGGATTGACTTAAGCTCTTATGTTTTTAGCCCCACAAATAGCTTTAGTTTACAGGATATGGCTATGACCTAATGTCAAATCAAAACAAGTCAAGAGTAATCGAGCACACGCTTCAATCTACAATAAGCCAATGGTAAGCAGGACCCGCCCAAATAATTATCATACAAGAGATAGAAATGTAAGAATAAATATAAAAATAAATACATTTGGGAATAAATAAATATAAAAATAAATACATGTGTGAATAAATAAATAAATAAAAAATAAATGAATGCATAAATAAATAATAATAAAAAAAAATTAAAGAATAAAAAGGTTTTAAAGAATAAAAATAAAAAGAGAAAATAATAAATAAAGTGAAAAAAAGTGAAAACAAAAATTCAGGAATAGCTTTCATTAAAAACAAATTATATTTGTATAATCAAGACATTTATTCCTTTATTTATTTTCTTATAAATAACATGCACAAAAATAAATAAATACATAAATAAATAAATGTAATATTATTTATTTATGTATTTATTTATTATTTTTTGCATGTTTTGTCCTCCATATGGAATATCCTGTAATTTCTTTTATGGATAATTCACCCAAAAATCTTCTGCTGAGCACAAACAAAGATTTTTTTAGAAAAATATCTCAGCTCTGTAGGTCCACAATATGAAAGTACATGTTAGCCAAAACTTTGAAATTCCAAAAAGCCCATAAAAGCAGCATTAATGTAATCCAGTTGACTCCAGTGGTTTAATCCACATCTTCTGAGTTGATCTAGTCAGTTTTGGGTGAGATCAGACTAAAATATAACTCCTTTTCACTGTATATCTTGTCATTGCAGTCTCTAGGCATGGTCCTTATTTCAAGCTCGAGTGCTAGATGGAGTGTAATCAAGCTTGAAATCATGATTGCCAAGAAGACTACTAATATCATGATTTATAGTGAAAAAATTTAACATCTGATCTCACCCAAAACTGAAAAGAATGCGTGAATTCAACCCTTGTATTCTGTTTGTTAAGGGTTTAAATGCTGTGTGTTAGGGGTCAATTTTGACCTTATTTACCTCTAAATTACCAAACAACATTTATTTTTATATAAAATAAGAACATTTTATGTTAAAAGGTGCAATATGTAACAATTTTCATTCATATTCACCCTTTTTTTGCCAATGTGTGAACGGCTTGTAACATAACTTAAAAAATGAGCCCTTCCCGGACTTCCTAGGTTGCCTATTAAAGCCTGTAGACTGATTTTCATGCAAAGGGAGAGGGTCACTTTTGCAGGGAAAATCTAAAGGATGTATCATAGAGATGGAATCCAGCAAACGTCTGGCTCCCAGCACATCACTGACTCCTACACAATCTCTGAGTAAGCCAAAAAATAAATACAAATAATTTATTTACTGAATCCCGTCTGGCTAAGCGAGAATGTGATGGTGGTCTAGCAAAAACTAGAGTTAACATTGGCAGGGCATTTGATTCCTGGATGGACATTCGTTCGGTTTAGGGGTCCAAAACTGACCCTGAATTGGCGTTCTTGTTAATAGACAGGTAAGCTTACATAACTGCAAAGCATGTGAAATATAGTGCCATAAGGATTGATCTGTATAATTTTAGATAATTTGCTGACGAATTGCAAGCTACATTTCTGCGTAACTTTCAAATAATTTAAATGATATTCTCTTTGTATTAAAATCAGGTATACAGGATCAATGTAAGCAAATACGCTGGTTTCTTGATCATAGTACAACATATGACGTACATTGTATAGTTTGGTAGTATGTAGCTGAATGTGTGAATCAGTATGCTATGTTAACTGATAAGTAGTTTTAGTTTAGTCTCAACATTTGTAGTAAAACAATCATAACCGTGTAATTTTAATTATGCTACCTCATCTGTCAGCATGATGCCAGTTGATCACATTCAGTCTCTTTGTATGTTTCGTCATTGTTTTGGCTGATGCTCGCTCGCGCGTGTCCCTATGGATTAGCTGGCTGGCAGGTGTCATTAATACATACATACTTAAATACTGCACCTTTAAATTCACTACACTTTAACTACATGCCACAGTTTTATTCAGAGACATATTGTCATGCATTGGGGGCAGATAACTACCATCTGTTGGAGAGAAGAAAAACTTTAGACATGAAATGAAATGACAACATTTAACCAGCAGATGGCTACGGAGGTCAACACATTTGCTGGATATTTGTATTCAGGTCTTAAGACTAGTTATGCATTTAAATATACAGTATGTTTAGACATTATCAAAGACATTAAAAATTCATAATTTTTGTCAAAGTGTGTGTGTGCGCGTGCGCACGTGTGTGTGTGTCCTTCATTGTGGATGTGTATTGGTCTCATGCTTTAATTTCTGCTGTGTGTGTGTGTGTGTGTGTGTGTGTGTGTGTGTGTGTGTTGGTTTTTGTGGTTTTTAATACATTTTTTGCAGGTTACTAACTAGTAATTATGATGGTATTATGCTATATATGTGGTTTATGAGGACATCCCTAGTGTCCCTTTTATTCAAACGGCTTAACAAACATACTAAACAATGATTATTATATTTTAATGCAAAAATGCCAAAAGGTTTCTATGAGGTTTAGGGGTAGGTTTAGGGTTGGGGGACAGAATATATTGTTTGTACAGTATAAAACTCATGACGTCTATGGAGAGTCCTTGTAATGAGTATCACCCCTCATTTCTGTGTGTGTGTGTTCTGCATTGTGGCTGATGTGTGCGTGCGTTTGTGTGTACCTGCGTGCGTACGTGCGTGCGTGCAAGGAAGCGTGTGTTTATCACTTTGTGGGGACCTAATGTCCCCATAAGGATGGTAAAACCTGAAATTGTTGACGTTGTGGGGACAATTTGCTGGTCCCCATGAGGAAAACAGCTTATAAATCATACTAAAATGCAGAAAGTTTTCTGTGAGAGTTTGGTTTAGGGGTAGGGTTAGGGGATAGAATTTATAGTTTGTACAGTATAAACACCATTATGTCTATTGAAAGTCCCCATAAAACATGGAAACCGTGTGTATGTGTGTGTGTGCGTGCGTGCGCGCGTGCATAGTAAATGTAGGTAAAGTCACCATGCCTCATCACACTTGAATGAAAGGAACCATGTTTTTTTTAAAAACAAAGTTTAAAAGGAGTCAAAAAAGTCCCCAACAGAAGATTATGGTTACATTTAAAGGATTGTTATACACTATGGCTTATTACATGCCTAAAACATGAATGTAACCAAGCAATTGCAGCTTAGCTGACAGCAAACAAGCCTGTGTGCTCGCATCCATCCAAAAAGTTTGGGTAAATGTGTGTGCTAAATAGTACACAAACTGCATAACATTGGCAATAACTTGTAATGTAAATAGTTAAAATTCATGGTTGCAATAACACTTGTATCTTTTGTAACTGTTCAACTGGCTCTTTACAGTCATGAAAGTGAAAAATGGTAACTCTGTTTAAGAGATTCTTACAAACATTTAGTCATTTAGCAGACACTTTTATCTGATGCGACTTACAAATGAGGAACATAAGTAATTTGTCTCACAAAAGCCTATAATATCTGCAGTATTGCACTGCTAAGTAAAAATGAACACATCATAAATTAAATTGAATCATTCTGAAGCACTGCAACATTCTTTAAATACAGTGACATTGATTTGTTCCATCGGTTGTGCTTCAGTCTAGGAGGTGGTACATTTCTAGGCCTGTGCTGCTTGCTGACTGGTTGTGAGACATTTGAGGAGGCCTTAGAGATGGCAGCTAAAGGAGACAGCACAAACGTGGACAAACTAGTGAAGGACATTTATGGTGGCGATTATGAGCGCTTTGGTCTCCAAGGATCTGCCGTTGCATCCAGGTACAGACAGATTTACTAGCATTCGTGTGTAAAAAGTTTGTTTGTGATGAAGAAAACCAATTAAAGTTTTTTTTGTCTTTTAATTTGAATCCTTTAGTTTTTGTCATATGATGAGCAAGGAGAAACGTGACAGTATAAGTAAAGAGGACCTGGCCAGGGCCACTCTTGTCACCATCACAAACAACATTGGCTCCATTGCTCGCATGTGTGCAGTGAATGAGGTTTGACAATTCATTCATAACTCTTTACAAAAGGTCATTTTTCACAAGCTGTAGTTTTTAATCCATATTTACAGCCACATTACTAGTTTAAAATTACTTTGAAACTTGCACAAGTTATTTTCAGTGCCTAGAACCCTCTTGAACAAACAATATACAAACCATAAAGTCCATGGTGACAAAGATAGGGATGAACTCTGTGTGCTCTGGGCTTCTTTACAGTGTTGCCTTGTGGCATGGAGATCAAGCAGCATTGTACAGGGCTATCAAAGCACACTGAAAAGCCACAACATGGACTCTGGCACAGAATTGAATTACTAAACTTGTTTAACCTGGCATGTTTTCTTATGACCATCACGCCAGCTATTTATAATATGTTCAGTCTGACCAAGTGAAGGGATAGTGAGGGGTTTTCCCTTACTTGTACTTGTTTATTTAATTTTTTGGTTGGCTAAGGTTCTCAAATGTAATTAAACGATTATAAAGCAAACTTGTTTTGTTTCGTTTTTTCCAAAGATGCTGTAGTTTACAAGAACATGTGATACATTTATACATTCGGACTGCAACAAACATTTTCACAGTATAATTTATTTCATTTCTTTTAGAAAATTGATAGAGTGGTTTTTGTTGGGAATTTCCTTCGAATCAACACTGTATCAACTAAGCTGCTTGCCTATGCCATGGACTTCTGGTCTGATGGACAACTAAAAGCCATTTTCTTAGAACATGAAGTAAGTCTTTTTTCTTTTCTTTTTTTACCACGTTCTGTTTCTGCTCAATGCTAGAGCCACTTACTCTTATGTTTGTCCATCTAAGAGTTTTGAATAGGCCAAACAATCAGAAAATATCAGCCAATAACCACCCGCTTTGCTGATTAACAGAAGCGTTAGCTCCCCCTTGTATTTGTTTCAAAATCTACCAGACTTGTCAATAGATCGTGTAGATTTTATGTTTTCAAATATTGTGAATTTTCAGTTAATCTTGTATAAAATAAAGGAATTAATAAAATAATATAATATAATCAAAGTCTTTGTCTTTAAATATCTAGATAGCAGACAATGGGGGAAATCAATGCAAGATAAATAAATGCAAGTAACCATAAAATTGTTCATAGTTTTAATAGCATAATAATTTTTTCAGCAACTTTTATGGAGGAGAAAATACTTCCAATATCCTCTGTTAACATTAAAGGTTGTGCGTCCAATCAAACTCTATGGTATTATGATGGAAATGTATCCATCAATTGGTAGAAGCTAGCCATATTAGGCAGATGCCAATATGGACAAGTGTCATGGAATGCAATCATCATCAAAAAACATGAACAAAGTGCACAAGGTAAAAGATAGTATGACCCTGATTGCATTAAACCATTGAGAACCCCAGTGTTTATATCAGCATCATTCTTTGAAAAAGCCTAAATTATTGACTATTAATCATCTACAAATACCATCTTGTCAGATCTGAGCATGTTATTGAAAGTGTTTACATGCATGATCTTACTTCAGTTATGCTTAATAACCCAACAGCATGTAATGTCATGTAAACGAATGTGCTCTTTTATGAGAAAAAAATCATAAACTGTTTAAGCAAAGATTATCTGCGCATATGTTTTTCCCATTACCCCATATAAACCCTTTTACCAACATTTTGGCAGCTTTTCCACACTGTTAACCCTAATAAGTTAGCAGAGCTCAAACAATTTAAGGCAATCAGTTCAAACTCCCAAGTTTAAGTTAATATAGCTTTCAGATTTTTGTTCTGCACTACACATGCATGTTGATTGCTCTTAACTTGAAATATTGAGTAAGCTAACTGAAACATTTTAAAGACACTTAACTTTAAATCTAACTCTTTGGCTGAACTTAAAATGGCCATGTCAGCTCAACTAAATACTTCAAGTAGAGGAAACCTTACCAGCTAGAAATAGCTAGTTCAGTGAATGCTAGCGTGCTGAATGCATGCTAATTGGAAACACTATGCTAAGATTAGCAACGCAATTGCTCAAAGAGTAAAGTTTAAGTTCCTTAAAAATTAAAAAGACAAGTTCATTAAACTCAATACAATGAAACGATTTATGTTACTTAAAATGTGACAGTTTTGTGAACTCAAATGAAAGAGAAATTTCTAAATACTCCTCATTCCCTACTCAAAACATTTAATTATTCTGAGCCTCAAATTTTAAGTAACATAAATCGTTTCATTGTGCAATGTGTTTATGTCTTTTAAACGATTTGAGAATTTAAAATGTCACAAACATGGTTTTATTGCATTGATTTGTTTGAATGGGAAGCTTGTTGATAGTTATCAGTTATTATATTTTTGTGCATGTAATTACACTCAATATATGCTCTGCTGCTTCACTCCAGGGTTATTTTGGAGCTGTTGGTGCCTTCCTTGAGCTACTAAAGATGACTGAAGACTTCTAAGACACTGAAGATATCCCAACCTTCAAACCAGAAGCTGTTGTAAGATTTCAGGAAAGCCACATCCCCTAATAAGGAAAAGCCATTAATAATGTGACCGAGTTTCCATTTCCCTTCAAATAATTAACACCTTCACCCTTCTATTGCTGATCCTTGTCCATGCTCATGACTAAGAGGAGGTGGCACAGAAACGGAGCACAGTTTTCAGTGTGTGATGAGCTGCACCCCATACTAACTGTGCCTCGCCACCACTGTTATAAATCCAGCATAGTGTCTCCTTTGCCAAGACCTGTGTATTGATGATTTGAGGGGAAGATAATTGAGAATACTAATTAATATGTCTGTGTCCTTCCTGACTCCCTATTTGTTAGCTTTATGCAAATAATCTTAATGGTATAGAGGTTAGTTTTATGTCTATTTGTGATACAGTCTGCTATATAAAGATGAAAATGCATGTATTGCTACAAACTTCCCTTCTAAACAAATTAGGTTGACCTTTTTAAAGGTTTTTGAGCTGCGCATTGTGTGATCAGATTAAGATCACATATATAACGAGCCATTTATGAAGTACTTTGCTCACCCTCTTCTATTCACAGAGAAGTGTTAATTATGTCTGTGTTGCAAGTGTTGTTATTATTAAGCATACAATAATTTTGGACTCTCAGGTGTAAGTCTGAATTAATCAGAAATCCTTTTCAAATGAAAAATAATTTTTTCAAAAAGGTTTCCTAGAACACTCCCCTTTGATATTGGTCGAACAAACAAATGTTTGGATGGCGCAACAGAGCTACAGTGTTTACACTATTCGGGGTATCAACCTATGAATGGCTTGCTTGTCTATGCGCGTTCAGCTGCGATAGGACAAAGTATTTTAACATACAATTACAAAAATCACTCGCATTAGCTTTAAGTCGTTTTTCATTAAAACTAAATTAATTTTAAAATGTTCAGAACTGGAAATGACAGGAAGACCTATTTTATCTTTGCTAGACCTTGTTTGATTAGTTGATTGTTGATGACAAGAGTAGCTGTAGTTTCTAATATATCTTTACCTCTTGACTGGTGTGTCTAATGAACAGAGAACATATGCACCTGAGCTGACACTGATTGTGTTGGGACCAAACTGTCAATGTTGACTAGAGAACAATATATATGTTCATCTGATTGAGAATTCTCATAGTTCACTACATAAGGTTCTTCTCTGTGATTTTTGGGTTTAATAATCCCTAATGCTGAGATTTCTCAGATCTGAATGTGTTACCAATTCCCCTTACCCTTTGTACTGTATATACACTGTAGTAGTTTTGTTTTTGAACATTTGCACAAACAGTAATTTAATCATATTCATGATCTCAAGTTTCATGCGAGACCGCTAAAGAGTCTTTCGAATGCCTTCATCCTTCAAATATTTTCAGTTTATACATGGCATTGTCTATAACTGAAAATATTTTGCCTTATCATATTTTTGCCACCTATCAACATGAAAGAACCACTTTATGCTTAAATTTTTTTTTGTAACTCTTCCTTTTAACACTGGACAGATATGGGGTTAAAATGTACCTCAGTGACATTAAGTTGGGACTGACTGATAGCTCCATATTCTTGTTCAGAACTAGACCTGTGCGAAACAAGCCTTCCTGCAATTGGAATTAGGAATTCTAAAAAAAAGCTACTCCAGTCAAAATAATCTTTCTAAATATGTCAGAAAACAAAAGCACTTCCAAGAAATAAAGGTATTGCTTTTGTAGACCCTTTAAGCCATGTCAGCAATTACATATATCATCATTTGGCTCCAATACTATGAATTCAAAAGATGTTAAATCCTTTATTTTTAACAGCACTGAGACAGTACGCAGTTCTTCAGTTTGCAAGCTTCATTGCACTTAGATTTTGCAGTGTTATTTTGTGATCATTAGGAATGAAAGCAAGACCAAGACTCTTAACTGAAGTAATATTTCCAATAGAGGTTGATCGATAGTGGATTTTGCAGATACCGATAACGAAGGTGGTGGGAAAGGCCGATAATCAGTTAATTGGCCGATAGTTTTTAAAATAGAGTTATAGAATGTCAAATCTTATTCTTTTCTTTCTATGGTGGGCACAAAAAAAAGTGTCTAATAGGAATACAATTCCAGATGCGGTTTATTGTTCAACCAAAATAATAACCAGAAAAAATTAAGATTTGATGCATAACATGGGACTTTTATATATAAACAAGCCCAAAACACTCCGGGGACATTATTTTGAAAATACGAAATTATGAAAAAAAACGTTTTGCAGATAACCGATAGTTCCAAAAAGCAACAATCTTAATCTGGCTTAATCGGTAAAACCGATATATCGGTCTACCTCTTATTTCTATGTAGAAAACTATCAGAATGCAATTTTAATCTGAGAATTTACTTATTTCGTGTTGGAAGTATTAGCAGTGATACTGTAATGTGTGTACTGAACTAAGTATTCACCAGCTACCGTAACTCAACAATAGACCTGTGCTGACAGTAAAGTGTCTTCTAGATGTTATTAAAGGGTTAGTTTATTCAAAAAGGAAAATCTCGTTTGACTACCTTGGAATACAAAAGATAGAGGCAGAATTTTAATCTCAATGGTGATTGGGGCCAACAGCCGGCCTAACATCTCCTTTTGCTATCCACAACAGAAATAGTCATATGTGTTTGGAACAACTTTAGGGGGAGTAAATGATGACAGAATTAAAATTTTTGGTTGAACTATCCCTTTAACATCTGCAACAGCAAATTGCACACAATGCCTCTTTATGTCTTGATGCCACTTACTGGATACAAAAATTGTACATGCACTTGATGCTGTTTGCCTCTTCCATCTCCTTGATTTATGCATTACTTCCTCTGCTAAATCCTTAGAATTGCCTTATGCAGCGGAGTGCCATTTTGACTTTGGTTGTCTGGATTATGCAAAATGGCACCCCAACAACTCTCTGAGCCACAAAGGTACCTTCCAAGTGTAATGGGGTGCCTTTAACTGATAGAGACAAGGCTTTATCTCTGTGTCCTCTTTGTTGATGCTAATGCTACATCCAGATGCCACTGTATCCATTAATCAAAACTGTGTATTTGAGGAGTGTTTTGTTTGTGTTGCTTTTTCTTATTAGACATGCAACATCAGACTGAATGCATGTGTCGGTACATTGTATTTTAACTGAGCCAATGCAAAGCATGCAAGCGACTGGAAAAAGTGTGTCTTTTCCTTTGGCCCTTAGATGGTTCACTCCATCTAATGTAGTCCAAATGCCTTTTGTTTCAGGTTCTGTTCATGTAAACCAGTGTAATGCCTGGATGCTAATTGTCAAATTGTGCGAAACCTGTTAGAACCTGTCTTTGGGTCTTCTTTCATACAAACATTGTATTCTATTCTATTTGACAGCCATTTTTCAGAAAGCATGCTCTAAACTATTAATGCTAAATCATCATTACAATTTAACTGTCTGTTTTTTCAAGAGCTAAATTGTATGTTTCTAAATCAGTTAATTATATGTGAAATTCCATGCTAATAATCCACATTAATGACCTCAGTCTTCTGACAAATATGTCTCATGGATGTGATCTGAAAGAGTATGTATAATTCCTTAATGAAAAGTCCATTGTTTTTAGTTCAGTTCATTCAACAGTATCAAAATGCAGTTAAGTGTATTTCTTATAATATAACATTTGCCGTTGATCGCAGAGGGGCCCCTGATTTATTTATGCCTCCTAATAAACAGTTTGCATTACTGGCTCTGAAATTCATGTCACAAGATTTTTTTTGTCTCAGTTTTTAGTGAACTTCATTTGTCAATAGACTAATTTGTAAATACCTAATAAATGTGTTAATTAATGAAGCTAGTTTATTGTTGGGTGTTTCTTCTCTCGAAAAAAACGTTTACACTCTCACTAGTATTTTTTCTTTTCTACAGTGTCCAACAGTGTATGTGCATGCCCATAAAAGTATTCTGCTTGATTTTATTTTTTTGTTTTTATCAAACATCACTTTTCCCATATTTCTTCTCAATTATGCTCTCATGCTCTGACACTTTTTTCAACTTTAATAATCACACTAACTTTTGAAATTACTTAAGTAGCAGCAAAATTGTTTTGTGTTGTGGAAGTGAAGCAACAACTGTGGGAGAGTATGATTTTTCTTTACAATTATTATTATATAATTTGTTTTCACACAATAAAGAGTGAAAAAGTTTGTTTATTTATGTATTTTTTTTTTCCTCCCCAATTTGGAGTGCCCAATTCTCAATGTGCTCTAAGTCCTCGTGGTGGTGTTGTGACTCGCCTCATTCCGGGTGGCGGAGGACGAATCTCAGTTGTCTCCACGTCTGAGACCGTCAATCCATGCATTTTATCATGTGACTTGTTGAGTGTGTTACTGCGGAGACATAGTGCATGTGGAGGCTTCACGCTATTCTCTGCGGCATTCAAACTCCCCACGTGCCCCACCGAGAGCGAGAACCACATTATAGTGACCTCAAGGAGGTTACCCCATGTGACTCTACCCACCCTAGCAACCGGGCCAATTTGGTTGCTTAGGAGACCTGACTGAAGTCACTCATCATGCCCTGGATTCAAACTACCCAAGCCCCAAAACAGTTTGTTTATTTAACTTTTTGTTTGGATTGTAAGAGTTTTAAACATGTTTATGTTTAGTGTGGTGGAAATAAAAGCAAGACCATTAACAAAATAATATTTCCATTAGATGGTTTTTGAAAAACATAAAATAGGTTTATGTTTTCAGTCTTTGTTTGGTTTAAACGTGGACTCATTGGATATGGACTAGGTTTTCATAGTTGAATATGAAAAGTCTGGGTCTAGGACAAGGCTAAAACAATAACATCTACAGTGTGTTTAATAAAAATCAACCCTTCGGACATGGAAGTGCCTGAAGTTAACGAAACACACTGTTAGGGTTCAAGAATGTTGTTTTGTCCTTCACTTTTGTACCCAACAAATAGCCTAAAATCAATTTTAAAATTCAAACTTTACACCAAAGTCTGCCATAGTTCCCAAAACTAACCCTAGACAGACATGCACGTTTGTAAACAGAGCAAAGGCGTTGTTCTTCCACAACTTTTGAGGCGAGTCAGCTCCCACCAGAACCCACAAAGAACTCGTCACGATACCCTGCCATGCATACTTGCATAATTTTCTTTTCACGTGTCAGGGGGAGTGGATACAGAGGTAGGTAAGTTCACTGCTCGCACGCTGGAACACGTTGAATTACAGCGGCCAGGATGTTCCCGCAGCTGCAGACTTGTTCCCGGCTGAAAGCAGCACGATGATGATGATGATGATGATGATGATGATGATGATGCATATCGCACTTACTGAATTAATCCAATGTGCAGAACTGGACTTGTTCATGTGTTTCCAGGGTCGCGAAAATAGACTTGAATGGGGAATGTTTGGACGGTGACTGCGGTAAATGTCTGAAATGGTAAGTGCTTCAGACGATTTTGCCGCTTAAGAAGTTTAACAAACATCTGGTGTGAGTTTTAACAAGTGAACGACGCGTTCCAGTCGTGATTAGGATGCATATTCATATTCAAAACAAATTCAAAGAAAAAACAACACGCCATGAAACTTTCCCCAGTTGTATTATTATGATTATTATTATTATTATTATTATTATGTGTAAGGTCTGAACGGCCACTTGAGGTCAAACTGTTTAAACTCTCATTACAATAACATTGTCTTGGGTGGAATATATTTTTTAGGCAAATTAATCGTAATGCTGCGCACAGACGCCTAATTAAACAGTAATATTAAAATTAATGAATGAAATATTAAAAGTGAATTATTGAAAACAAATATTAGAAATGCCGTCAAAACAAAAACAAAAAGAAGTTGTGGTAATTTCTCTCTTTTTAAAAATCATACTTCTGAAGGGAACCATGCATATTAAATGCACCAAAGCAATTCTTTTCAAGTCCTTGCATGTGACTGGGCTTGCATGTTAAAGATCAGATTTGAGACTAATTATACATGCATTTGACAAGGCATACTTTACATTGAGGGAGAGGAGGTGAAACCATTCCTTGAAATCAACTGGTGATATGCTTCATTACAAAATAAATAAATAAAAATAAAATTCATGCCGCAGGAAGCAATTTGCAATTGGTTCAGTTGCATAATAAGGAACAAAACTGACAGAGTACATTGTGTACTGATACGTTGCGTATTGCACTTATCAAATAATATTGTTATTAGGGCTTCACAAATTTAGTTATTCCACACCAGTGTCAGTCATTTTAATAGACTGAATTGGGCTATGCTAGGATTTCAGCCATACTTGTGCTCAGCCCCTTTTCTGAATTTGATGTAATTGAGTTCTTTAATACTTTATATATTTAATAAACTCAGAGAACTTCAAAGTTTGCTAACAACAAGAGGAGAATTCAGAAAGAAATGTAACCTCAGATAGCTTACTGCAGCTGTTGTTTTCAGCAAATGCAAAAAGAGATCACATTATCATAGATATATAAGAGGATTGACTGCAGAATTGAGTCACAGATTCAATAACCATTATACACTCACTGATACTTTTATTAGGTACGCCTTTACACCTACTTATTCATGCAATTATCTAATAAGCCTGTTTTGTTGCAGCAGTGCATAAAATCATTCAGATGCGGGTCAGGAGCTTCAGTTAATGTTCACATCGACGGGGGGAGGTGGGGGGGGGGGGGGGGGGTGCCAAAAAACATACGTTGACAAGAGAGGTTAACGGAGAATGGCTAGACTGGTTCGAGCTGACAGAAAGGCTACTGTAACTCAGATAACCACTTGTAGTGAGCAGAATATCATCTCAGAATGCACAACATGTTGAACATTGAGGCAGATGGGCCATAACAGCAGAACATTATTAGGACCATAGTGTTCTTAATAAATTTCTCAGTGAGTGTATTGTCAATTACTATTGTCAGTATTGTCAATGTGTACTGTTGTAGGATACAAAAACTGGGTGATATTCAGAAACAGCATTCCAGTAAAATGCTTTCTCTGGCAAAATCCTTTGAAAGAATTGGCTCAACACTACAACTAGGTCAAAAGACCTTGGACAGGTCAGGCTGGGAGACTGAAATGTCCCGAGTTACTTAGGCAGCTCGTCATTTAGAAACTTTTTCATGAAAGGGTTATGCATCACAAGTCTTTTTCCTTTACACAAGTCACAAGACACTTTTCACTGTGAATAGTTTGCATGGCTCACTTGCTTTGTAGGGCCCAAAAAGAGACTGTCCACACTAGAACACTAAACCCTGGATGTTGTCACATCATCTGTGAGCACTAACAGAAGACACGCATCAAACATCTTGCCTGTTAATCATTTTAGCTGAGCTTGTTTCTTATTCCTGGTTGTTTTGCTGTGTGTGTGTGTGTGTGTGTGTGTGTGTGTGTGTGTGTGTGTGTGTGTGTGTGATCTTGTTCTCAGCAGAATCACTGACCGGGCCTCACATCTGCAGAAGGAATTTCATGAGCATTGAGTGTGGCGACAGAGACGTGTAACGAGTGTTTAGGACTGGCTGGGCTTTTGACAGGGCTTTTGGTGATTTGGAGGGGAAATATTAACAGTGGGAAGGACTGACTCCATGGCTCAGGAAAAGAAGAAAGGAGGGGTCCTTCCTCCAGACGGAGGGTGGGGATGGATGATTGTGGCTGGCTGCTTTGTGGTCACTGTTTGCACTCGAGCTGTCACAAGGTAAACTTTGCATTTGTTTTTTTTTTAAGTTATGTGGTTGTTTATACCTGTATAAAATGAGAAGACAATTGCAAGGGTTGTTATTTAAGCTGATATTAGTGATTCTGTTTTCAGATGTGAACAAAAACCTTAGGTTGCAGAGGTGGGTAGTAACATGCTACATTTACTCCATTACATTAACTTGAGTAACTTATTTGGAGAAAAAAAAATGTACTTTTAGAGTAAATTCACTCAAGTAAATTTCAATTGAAAAAAAAAACCTTTTTCTTCGTTACAATGGGCGGCAATCCTGTCGTTACATTACTGGGATTAATTTGAATTAATGTGTAATTTATTGAGAGATTATTGAATGAGACTTTTACAACAGCGAAGTTCACACAGCTGCGTGCACTGTCACAGTCACTCAAGCCAAGTCCATCACTGCTGCAGCATCATGCTCTTCTAACAAAGTGACAAAAAACTTTCTTCGCTCCGCACAGTGAAAAAATTATAGTTTCGTCATGCAATGCCTTCATTTAACACCAAAACAAGCGGATATTTCAAGATCAAAATCTCAGCTCGGCACTACGTCGAGTTATATTCTGGCTCTAATGTTAACGTGGGCTTTTCTGTGTAATGAGAGGGTCATTTTCAGGGTGATTCTGTAACTGGGCTCTTACGACATCCGTTTTTAAGTGTACAATTTTTAAATCAGTGCAGCAATATATCAGTGCGCTTTGTCCCACGTCCCGCATGTCACGAGCAGTATTTACACATTTACTGGCAGATATGGGCTGATTAACTGTATAAATCCATGTAAACATCCAGGTTAAGTGTACTTGACTTTTGCCTTGCATTTCACTTGATTGAAGTCTGGAGCGTAAACAGACAGCATTTCTGCATATGTACACCACAAGGCGAACATGCGAGAGCTATGCGGGTGCGAGGCGATAGAATGTCGAAGAGAGTGGCTGTGTCCGAAATCATTCTGTATTTCCTATATAGTGAATCACAGTGAGTGTACTATATCTCAGCAGTGTTTGTGAACGAAATAAGTGAGTGAATTCGGACGCTGACGTGGAGCATCGGAGCTCTGGGGCTTTCACTTTTCACATATGAACTTTTAAAATACTTGGGCCTTACTTGTTATTCTTATTAAATAATATATTAATACTATAAATCTTCATTCTGTTTGTCATTTTTTATATATATGTTAATATAAAGAGTAAACACATTTGATCAAATGTACATTATTGTATTTATTTGTTATGCTTTAGTATCTTTAAACTCCAATACAAGCTGGGTAGCGTTTTTCTTCCGACCATAAACAGCATCAAAGTTATCATAACCTACATGTTATAACCAAATATTTAAATCATCCACAGAATGATCATTTCTACTGTGTGCAGTCTCCTGAGTTAAAATAATATCACCTCAGTGAATTATTTAGTAAATAAAGAATTATCCAGCTTAGTGGAAAAATTATGTATGAATATAAATAAAGAGTACATTTTAAAATGTATCTGTATGTTTTGCCTCTCTATATGTTATTATGTTTTTTAATCAAGTAACAATTTGTCAAAAATTGATTTAGAACATTCAGCATGAAATAAAACATTGCAGGAGTGAACGAAGCAGTAAACTGGCATCTCTCGTGCTAATATTTTCACTGTAATAATTAATAGAAATGTTTCCAAAACACTCTTCTTATTTACAAATTCATCCATATCTGACAAGAGCCCTTAAAGGGATAGTTCACTCAAAAAGTTTAATTCTCATAATTTACTCACCCTCATGCCATCACAGATGTGTATGATTTTCTTGCATCTGCTGAATACAAATTAATATTTTTTAGAAGAATTTTGAAGCTCTTTGGGTCCATATAATGCAAGTGAATCGGTGCCAACATTTTAAAGCTAAAAATAAATCACATAAGTCAGCATAAAAGTAATCCATAAGACTCCAGTGGTTAAATCAATATCTTCAAAAGTGATTTGATTGGTGTGGATGAGAAACAGATAACTTTCACATTCCTCTTCTTGTGTTTTGTTGGAGCATCCCATTTGGCACCCATTCACTTGCATTGTACTGAGCTGAAATATTCCTATAAAAATCATAATTTGTGTTATGCTGAAGAAAGGAAGTCCTTACTCATGAGGGTGAGTAAATGATGAGAGAATATTCATTTTTGGGTGAACTATTCTTTTAAAGTGATAGCTCAGCCATAATTAATATTCTGTCATCATTTCCCTACCATCATGTTGTTCCAAACCTGTGTGACCTTCTGTATTCTGGAACACAAAAGATGTTAGACAGAATGTTAGGGACTGACAGTCTCGGTAACCATTCACTTTAAAAACACGGTGAAAAAATCACATTCCTTGAAAGTAAATGGTGACTCAGGCTAACATTCTGTATAATATCTACTTAATGTTTTGCATGGCAGAAAGAAATACATACTGATTTGGAGCAGCATGATGGTGAATGATGACATATTTCCCATAAATAATAGTAATAATAATTCTGTAGTACATGTTAAATGGGTATTTTGTGATGGCATGTAGGGGAGTTAACATCCATTATGTCATTTGTGAAAGTAACAAGTTACTCACTACTTGAGTACTCTTTTAATTGGATACTTTCTTACTCTTACTCAAGTAATTATTTAAGTTAGTACTTTTACTTTTACAATTTTTGGCTGCTCTACCCACCTCTGTTTGGTTGTTGACAGGTCACTAATCAATAGCTGAATAATATTTTTTTCTATTATTTGGCATTTACTTATACACACTATCCTTAGTGTTCAGATTCATTCCTCGTACATATGGGTTTAACCTGATAAATAGTACACACTGTTAAAGATAAGTACAGAACATGAGGTACAACAGAATGCTATGTTTAGTTCATTCCACAAACAGAATTACTTAGAATGAGTCATTGGCTCACAAAGTGACAAGAGCTATCCAGTGTTTCTGCAACAGCCTTTCAGATCAGGTTACATTTGACAGACTGGTAAACAACTTATAGACCTTCACACATAAAGCCATCATGGACACAGATAACACTGTGTTGTTAACTATTTGCCAGTAATTACTACCTATAGAAAGAGTTTTCTTTAAACAAAAAGAAGAATGTATTTACTGGTTTGAATGCACTGAAAATAAAATGTTAATCTAAAATGTGCTTCATGTGGTGACATCTAAATTTACTGGTTTGATTCAAGTTAATAAAAAGTAATTAACAACACTGGATCAACCAATTTTAAGGGTTAGATCAGATAGAAATAGCTCCTTAAGGTCAAAATTGCAGGTGACGTTACTACTATATATTTATAACTATAATAGATTAAAATATTTTTCTATGTATTTAATATTTTGTCATATATAAGGTCTTCCTTTTACACTGCTTTGGCTTTATCACCATAAAACAATATTCCCACCCTCCCCCGAGGCGATGAATGTGCCAGACTGACTTGCTTTTCATACAAATTTAAGCACTATAATTACAGATGAAGTCAGAAGTTTACATACACTTAGGTTGAAGTCATTAAAACAAATATTTTAACCACTCCACATGTTCAAAATTTGCAAACTATAGTTTGGCAAGTCATTTAGGACATTTGTTCAAGACACAAGTAATTTTTCCAACAATTGTTTACAGACAGATTGTTTCACTTTAAATTGACTATATCACAATTTCAGTGGGTCAGAAGTTTACATTCACTAAGTTAACTGTGCCTTTAAGCAGCTTGGAAAATTCCAGTGTACCTCTGTATTTTAAGGCCTACCTTCAAACTCAGTGCCTCTTTGTTTGACATCATGGGAAAATAAAAAGAAATCAGCCAAGAACTCAGAAAAAACAAGTCTGGTTCATCATTGGTAGCAATTTACAAACGCCTGAAGGTGCCACGTTTATCTGTACAAGCAATAGTACGCAAGTATAAACACCATAGGACCATGCAACCATCGTACCGTACAACAAAGTCTTGTATTTGAGTGGCCATCACAAAGCCCTGACCTCAATCGATAGAAAATTTGTGGGCAGAACTGAAAAAGCGTGTGCGAGCAAGGAGCCCTATAAACCTGACTCCAGTTACACCAGTTCTGTCTGGAGGAATGGGCCAAAATTCTTATTCTGATCTTAATATACTTATTGTGAGAAGCTTGTGGAAGGCTACTCAAAGCGTTTTGACCCAAGTTAAACAATTTGAAGGCAATGCTACCAAATACTAACAAATTGTACGTAAGCTTCTGACCCACTGGGAATGTGATGAAAGAAATAAAAGCAGAAATAAATCATTCTCTCTACTATAAAATAAAGTAGTGACCGTAACTGACGTAAGACAGGGAATGTTTTCTACGATTAAATGCCAGGAATTGTGAAAAACTGTGTTTAATTGTATTTGGCTAAGGTGTATATAAGGTGTTCTCACGTTTTATATATAAAACGTGAGAACCTGTTGAACAGGTGTAAATGAAGACAAGCGGACTGACATACGAGACAAGCGGACTGGCAAGAACACAACAGCACTGTCATGTGACCTCTCATCTCTGAAAGGACTCTTTCGACCATTTCTTAAGTCTTGTAGAGATAAGTGGTAATAATCAACCTGAAGAGTAGCAGATGATGAAACCTCTTTTAGAGCTTAAAGGGCAGCCAGTTGTCTTTTGAAAATGTGCCTTTTTAAACTCTTCTTTATCTTATGGATATTCTCTTTTCTCTTCTTAAAGGAATATTCCGGATTCAAACAAGTTAAGCTGAATCAACAGCATTTGTGGCATAATATTGATTACCACGAAAATTATTTTTGACTTGCACCTCCTTTTCTGTAAAAAAACAAACATCTGGGTTCCAATGAGGCACTTACAATGAAAGTGAATGGGGCCAATCTGTAAACATTAAAATACTCACAGTTTTAAAAAAGTAGAGCCTGTTTACAAGACTTAAACAATATGTGTGTTAACATGATTTATGTTATAAAATCACAATAACCTTTTCTGTGTAAATTTATAGCCAATGTTCCCAAACTTCTTTGCCATGACGATGTTATGTCAACAAAGCCTAAATTTACTGTAAAAATGACGATTTAAACAACTTCACAGCTATAAAAAATATATTATTTTAATGAAAGAATTAATGTAAGTGCTTTTATAAAATTACAAGTTTTACATTTCTGCCTTTAAACCCTTCAAAATTGGCCCCATTCACTTCCATCATAAGTGCCTCACTGTAACCAGATTTGTGTTTTTTCTAAAAGAAAAGGAGGCAACATTATGCCACAAATGCTGTTGATTGAGCTTAATTTGTATTGAACCCAGAATATGAATTTAAAGGGATACAATCCAAAATGAAATGTGAGGCTACGTCGATACTAATCTGTTTTCCTTTTCCTAATGTTATCATTTGTTTAAATATGGGGTAGAGGTCTGTGCAGGATTGATTTTTCATACCCGCTCCCGTGAGAATATGTTGAATATTTTGCCTCAGAGGGGTGCTTTCCAGCACAATGGAGCATGAGGAAGACTTTGTAGGAATGAGCCACCAACCCTGCACCTGTAAATTGTTTGTTTTTGTTGCTCTTGCTCAATAGATGAATAACACAAATGATATTCTGTACCTTAAAAACATAAAATAAATTTGAGTAATTTTTATTTTATGTTTAGATATTTATATTTTGCGGGAGTCCTGTGATTAATTTCTTTCTCCCTCCTTCCTGTGCACACATCAGTGTCTTCCAACCTGCACTCAGTAATCAAAACTTGTCTCTTTAGTTTTTTGCTGGTTTTACACACACTCAATATCTGTCCACGCCTCGTGGAATTATGGTAAATGTGACCATGCCTTCAGGCAGAATTTTAAAGACTGACAGCAGACTGTTCACATGATGCTGATGCTGAAATCGGGCTCTGCTTACTGAAATTCGAAACCACTGCCCTAGGTGTCCATAGATAGCATAAAATGCGAGTTGTGTTTTTAGAGAATTTTTCTTTTGGGGTAAACTAACCCTGTATCCCCTTCATACGTTCTTATCAACCTTGTATTTGCTTGTTGTTATTCCAGTCCTAGAGTGAGATTGTTCACTTTGAAGTCTTGACAAACCATCATGAGCAAAATATTCAGTGTTTTCACACTGATTGTGGAACGGTTGACTGAAGGACACCTCCTTCTTTGATCGCTGACCGACAGACACGTCTGTCTTTGACCAGTGACGGAAGACGTGAGAGTTGCTGGTTGCCCACACTGAGTGCTCTGACCCGGCTGACCTGCCTGGTGATCTTGTTGTGTTTGTTCAGGTGCAGAGCAGGCTTGTGCCTCATTAGCCCTGTCTCAGCCTTTCATATCCAAACAGTCACAAACTGCACGGCTATTCATTATTAACGCCTGTGAATGGCACTCGGTCCATAGTGCCTCTTGAAATCTGCAACCTCAGCATTGGACTTTAAAATATGTTGATATTCTGAATTATCAAAGTATGTTCCTTAAAAGCCATGCAATGTGTGTACTATCTTCGTGTTCTGTATCTTTGGTATAATCAGAATTGTGATGTCTGCTCTTTTCCAGATGCATCTCCATATTTTTCATTGAATTTCAAATGAACTTTGGTAAAGATTACTCTGGGACAGCATGGATTCATTCGTTAGTGGACTGCACAACCATGCTTTGTGGTAGGTAATGATCATACTGCGTTCTCATAAGAGTGCATTTACATGTACAACAAAACACTGAGAACTATAAAAAATCACTGCATTTTTGAATTTGTGGGATTTTCTCTGGTTTTGACATCAAATTATAAACAGACATGCACACATAGAATATCCTTCCAGAGTGCTGGGAAAGGTGTTAACATGCACAGTGAATTGGGGTAGTATGCAAAAATCGAGGTGTGCCAATAAAATAACACAGTTTAATGCATTTACATGACCCAACATTAAGAATAATAACTGGAAAACATGTTTACAATTCCACATGAAAATGAACTCACAGTTAAACAAACCCATCTTTTATGACTTCAGACAGTGTGATACAACATGATCACAAAATTGACATGTTGCTTCCGAATATACCTGTACCCTGAAATCTACCACATTCTGTCGAACAACTGACAAGCCCATTCCCCCATCAGACGTTACTGTATCGATTCAAATGTGATCACCTTGGCTTTCCCTCTAACACTGCTGATAGATAGTGTGTTGCACAAGCAATTTCTGAGACCCGGGTTCTAGTCAAATGGAAACCAGGAAGTAATCACTTTCACATAAACAAAGGTGAGTGCAGGTCGGAGGTTGCATTTTCGCTCTAAAATTATATTTTTACTCCTCTGATGGTTTGGATTAGAGGTGTGGTTTGGGTTGGGGGTAAGTAATTAATAAATAATTTAAGTAATTAATAAAATATGCATTCCTGCAAATACTGCATTTCATTATTTACAACAAAAAATACAACTCTGTGGACATTTCACCTGGAAACTGGAGGTCAGACATTACTTTTAACCACACTTCTAGCTTCAGCCACTGGGGGCAGTGATTCGAATTTCAGTAAGCACAGACCAAGTGTGCCGCACAAGCCCTCAAAAGTAAAGCCAAAACGTCTCGATCGCCCCCCGGTGACTGGTCCAAGTATAGGTCATAAACCCCGCCTCCCCATGTTATTCAGCGGGACGTGAGACCAACTAAACAATTAAATTACACTTCACATATCTTTTTTCCTAAGATAGTTTCTGTCATTTACTGTAGTTTCTATCACATTGATGTAATTTCAAGTGTTTGTTTTCAAAATAAGTTTGTTTTTAATTACTAATTTGATGCTATACAAACAGTGCTGTGACATCATGATTGACAGCTGTGATTGACAGGTTCTCTGAGCGAAGTAGTCACTGAAGCACCAACTGACTTTTTTTCGGGATCTTCGGAGGACTGAGGAGATTGGAGCTTTAAATTTAATATCTAAATTTCTATAATTAATTATTTCACACCGTCAAAAGTCAAAAGTGCAGGGGCGTGTGCTTGCGATTGATTCAGCGAGAGTGAGGGCGGGGCCTTGATTTCACGGCTTTACTTCCTGCTCACTACTGTGCAGGTCTGGTCCCGAAATCGCAACTGCGCAGACTCAATTTCCAAGATATCAGCGCCATATCGGGACACTGGCGGCTTCAGTTGTCACCAATGGAAAAGAGCGAATTGGCGTCGTCCATCTTTTTTTACAGTCTATGGCACAGACCAATTTCAGCAGCTGAAAGTTTGACCTACTATTGATTTACTATGGCTCTTACTTAAAAAAATTTTGATTCTATTTGATGCTAAATTTATCTCTACTAGCTGATTTCTACACTGGTCTTACATGTTTTACATGAGAAGAATAGACAGAGTTTTTTTTTTCCATCTGAGACAATAATGTTGCATAAGACACTAGGAAGACCTGTTGCCTGTGGGAGGCTCAAAACGTTCTCTTGAAGTCAGCAACACACAGCGAACATCTTGAGAGGACATGCCAGTGTCACATAGCCTGATCCAAAAACAGGCCTGTTTGCTTTCATTACACCCAGTGCTGTCTGCTGTTGACAGTAAAAGCAATGTTAAGAATGACATTGCTAAGGAAATGCATCTTTAGGCTGTACCTGCTGACTAGTAAACAAAAGACGTAAGAAACTGTGTTATTAGCAGACTTGTCCATCAAATATGTACTAATACCTTTAAATTGACTTTAAGACTGCTAATAAGCTCTGATCTTGTTAATATTATTTTTGTAGCGTATTGTTCCGTATGACTTGCTCAACATGAATGTTTATATACATGTTATTTTGCAGCTCCACTTGGAAGCCTGATTGGGAATCGGTTGTCATGTCGTATAGCTGTAATACTAGGAGGATTCCTGGCCTCCATTGGACTTGTTCTCAGCTCCTTTGCCACCAGTCTGGAATATCTTTACCTTTCCCTGGGAGTGTTAACTGGTAAGACTTCTAAGAATAAAACACTGACCTACAGACCCATTTACTCCACTTGGTGTATGCAAGCAATGTCGGCCTGCAGTTTCTGCCATAATTGACTCACCCTCATGGCCTCTATGACTTTCATTCTTTTGTAGAACATAAAAGGAGATTTGGCAGAATGTTATTATTAGGAAGAATGTTAGGGACATTCTCAAGCCGCCAATATACTTAAAGATTAGTTCACCCAAAAATATAATTCTCTCATAATTTACTCACACTTATGACTTTTTTACTTCTGTAGAATACAAACAAAGATATTTTGATTTAGATATTTGCAAAATCTGGCCAAAAAAGGTGTTTTTATATTAGCTGCGGTGGTTCAAAACAGCTTGCAAGCACAACTTTCAGAAAAACTTTGTAATGGCTCTTAAAATTGCTGTTACTGTCCTCGGTCCATATCAGTGGTGGGTGACACCTGATACGCCACATTCTATGACACCAACACCTTCTTCAGATGATCTTGCATCACAAAATTCAACATAAAATACTATAACAGAGGTTACCGGTGCATATTAGGACCACTAATGGCATGTTAGCATTAGTATTTAACACCGTGAATGCAAACATGACAAATTACATATTATCTACAGCAAATGTATATTACTTTAAATCATCATCGAGTGGTGAAAACATTGATATTCTTTAGCTGGATTGCATTTAAAGCTTGCGGTGAAATGCGTCTTCACTGTGATTGAATAGAGATCTGATCAAAGTTACATGCTCAAAATGGAAAACACTACTTGCTTACATATTACATCAGTAGCTGTGGTAACTGAAAATTCTTCATCTTTTAGTGATTTTTAAAAACATTGACGAATAATTAAAATGCTTTCCATCACTTTGACAGTCAGGGTTTTTCCTTCATTGAACATTTTTTAGCCGGCGGCAAATAAATATTTTGGGTCACCAAAGCAAATATTATGATATTCATCTCGTGTTCGGTCCTTTGTTATTGCTAAATGTACTTCTCATCTGAAATGCGCGAGTGAAGTCCTGATTGAAGTGAGTGTTGTGCGAGCCACATAGTGATGAGAAAACAGGAAAGAGACTTGAACAAATAGGGAGTATTTGAGGATAGAGATGAGATATTCTAAGTGTATTCCAATGGAATAATTCATGGGATTTTATTAATTGTTTGGGTAACAAGATTCTAAGACAAGAACCCACAACGCAGCACTTTAACTACGGATGACTTTTGCTTAAACTCATCACATAATTAATTACTTACATAGTTGTATCCGGATAACAAAAACACATTTGCATTTACACCTTCTTTGAATGTGGTCAGAATCTGTCCCTGACCACCTCCGAATGTGGTTTCAGTGATCCGATAACGATCTGATCATAATGCATCTTGGGTGCATTATTCCTGTCATTTAATGTGGTCAAGTGCTATCTGATAGCGATCCGATCACTGAAAATGCATGTTAAAGGTGCACTCAGTAAGTTTTTGTACATGTCATCTTAGACTTACACTGACACCTAGCTGCGTGGATGTAGCATCTTTCAAACGCAGTCGTTTTCAATTACAGAGGGCAATGTAAAAATTAACTATTCACAGTCAGCCATAATAAATGTTATCTATGAGTGAAAGTATCGAATAACAGAGATTAAGTGAGTAGTATGTGGCTAGTCATGTTATCCTAACATGGCAGCCCCCTGAGGGTACCCTTTCTATGTAAAATAAAACAGCTTTTATTAGGTTACTGATGTGACTGTGGTCTTCAATGCATGTGAGTGGAAATGATTTTACACATAGGTTTCAAAATTGCATTTCATTTCTTTAGAAGTACAACTTATTTCATGTGGAAAAAATTACTGAGTGCACCATTAATGCATGGTGTAAATACACAACACATTTTAATGTCACATTGCTTTTATATGGATGGAGTCTGGACAGTGTGCTTCTCATATTTAAATCACCTCTAAACGCCCCTGCCAGCGGCATGGCCAGTGTCTAAATGTTCGCAAACATTATACGGGTGCTCAGCTTTTTAACCTTCTTTTTGGCTCTAAGTGTATCAGGGCCTTCAATCACCATTCACTTACATTGTTTGGAAAAAAGGTGCAGTTAATTGAGACTGAGACATTCCTAACATTAGAATAGAAGTCAAATTGGTTTGGAACACATGAGGGTGAGTAAAAATGACAGCATTTTCATTTTGGGGTGAACTATCCCTTTAAGGAGCTATTGCTACAATTCAGTCGTATTAAATTATATTTTTGACTTGAACCAGTTAATTTAGATGTTTCCACATTTTTAGGTCAGTCAGTACATTTAACAAATGTTATGTTTACAGTTGTATTTAAAATTAGCACTCAGAATAAGTATACCTCTTTTTTTCAGGGCTTGGCTTCGCTCTTTGTTATACTCCAGCTATCACCATGGTCGGGGTGTATTTCTGTGAGAGGAAGGCTTTGGCCTATGGCATTGCCATGTCTGGCAGTGGTATTGGGACCTTCATCCTAGCACCGGTAGTGCAGCTGCTAATCGAGCACTACTCATGGCGGGGGGCCCTCCTCATTCTGGGTGGTTTCGTGTCTAACCTGTGTGTATGTGGAGCTCTGTTACGACCCATCATTCTAAAGGAAGAGGAGGCCTGCCCACTTCCAGTGGACTCTGAGTGTGGGTATGAAGTTAAACTGCCAGTGGTGAGCGGTATCCATACGGGGAAGACTGCAAGTGATAAATTAAAAGTGGATACTAAACAACGCTGCCTTCAGTCCATGCAGGAATATCGCTTCCTGCTTATGCCTGATTTCCTGGTGCTGGCTTGCTCCTTCTTGCTCTTGGCTAGTGGCTGCAGCCTGCCATTTGTGTATCTAGTACCGTACGCACTGGATGTTGGTGTCAGTCATCATCATGCTGCCTTCCTAATGTCCATATTAGGAGTCATTGACATCATTGGGAACATTACATTTGGCTGGCTTACTGACAGGAGGTATGTTGTATTGTGCACTGAGAGTGTTACATTACAGTCAAAAACAGGAGTAGGTCATTTTTTGATGGAGCCACATGTTGTTTGTTTACTATCATTATGGATAATTATCAGTTAGTTTCTACACTGCATTTTTATTTTTTTTTGGTCATCGAATGTTTCATGTTTTGCCATAATATCTATAAACATCCTTAAAACAAGATACATTTACTTATTCCGGCTTCAATAAAAGTTAAGCTCAATTGACTGCGTTTGTGGCGTTATGTTGATTAACACTAAATTAAGTTTGACAATGGAAGTTTATGGGGCCAGTCCATAAACCTTAAAATACTCACTGTTTCAAACGTATAGCCACAAGACCTAAACAATATGCGTTTAACATGATTTTAGTTTGATACAATTGCTTACTAACCTTTTCTGTGTAAAGTTATGTCCAATTTTATAACTCCATTGCTCTGATGACGTAACACCCCATTTCTGCCATTAAACTCTCCAAAACTGGGCACCATTGCCTCACTGTAACTGTGAACTACTTACAGTGGGATGAGTTAACATGTTTTTTTGTGATTAACATTATTCCACAAATGCTGTCGATTGAGCTTAGCTTGTATTGAACCCAGAATATTCCTATAGGTCTTGTTTTCAGAGAAATCTAACAAAATAGGTAAATAGCAAATAGGTTTTTCTTGTTTTCAAGTATGAATACCAATAATTGTTTTTAAATTTCTCTGAAAACAAGGGTTAACGTATTGTCATTTTGGTTTAAGAATGTTTATATATTTTTACTGGAAAAGAAGACAAATGTACTGATTAGGAAAATGATTTTATCATGTAAGCACAGATATTGTTATAAACAGCTGTCAGTTTAGAATTAGAATTGGAAAAATGTTTTTATTTGTATTGGATATTTGTCAAAGATTAATGATTTGAGAGGTCAAATGGCTAAAAAAAACTGCTTAGGTTTTAGGAAAAGAGACAAAGAATATTGATAGTGTTTCTTATTATGCTGACTAACCCTTTCTGTATCTCTTCTAGATATCTGAAGAAGTATAGGAATATATGCTACATGTTTGCAGTGGGAATGGAGGGCCTATGTTGTCTGTTTATCCCACTCTTACACACATTTGTCTTGCTGGTCCCATTTTCTGTGCTCTACGGGTACTTTGATGGAGCATATGTTGCCCTTATTCCTGTGGTGACATCAGATGTTGTAGGGACAACTTACCTTTCTTCAGCTCTCGGGATTGTGTACTTCCTTCATGCTGTTCCCTATCTGGTCAGCCCACCCATTGGAGGTGAGAACCACAAAATTCTTAATTTATACTTAATTATATATATATATTATATATATATATTTTAATCAATTGTATATTATACATTACATGTGCTCTGCAGTTTATTTATACACAATGAGAGACAAGTCAAAAATATTGTCTGTATTGTTATTCACAGCATGCCAAAGTACATAGATATTGGGTTGAAAATAACCCGGAATAAGCTTTTAATAAAAAAACATTAACCACAGTTATAACATGTGCATTATAAAAGTAGCCATTTTGTGGTTTCATAGGAAAGCGAAATTAACAATTGATAAACAGTGGCAAATTATCCAATCAAACTGATCCAATTTCACCACCCTGAACAACTGGGATTTACTCACTGCAAAAAGTATTGTGATTTTGTTTTTTAGGTTGGTTGGTAGACACCACAGGGACTTACACAGCGACATTCTTACTGAGCAGCTTCGCCATGATCTCCAGCTCTCTGCTGCTGTTCTCAGTCGCTATCATTCGCCACTGCCAGAGAAAACGCAAGAACAGCCTGAGCAAAGACCCAAAATTGGAGCCATGTGAAGGCAAACAAGTGGACTATTATACTCCAAAAAATAAAGACTTGATGATAATTATCCCAGCCTCTTCATAGCATTGGGATAGTCATTTGTATTGTTTCATATGTCTATTTTTTTAATCAATTGTAAAAAAAAATGTTAGCAACATATATAGTGTTAGCAATATTGTTTAATTAACTGCAAAAAATAATTTGAGTGTAAAATGTGCCTTTTTACTGTCTTGCTGTTAAAATCATTTCATTCTTATCTAGAATGGCAAGCATTAAAAAGGAGAGGCTACAAGCTGGTGCACAGTGCAACAAGATTTACATTTTAAGAATTTTCTCCTTGTTTCTCATACCTCATGTGTCAGCAAGGAGTGTGTTTTCTTTTTGTAAATTTGTCTGTTTTCCTATGGACCACAGAATTACAGAATTTATTGTCATTTTAACTCAAAATATAACCTAATCCAACTTGAGCTTAAGTCAGAAGAGGGCAGTGTTGATCCCTAGACTTCTGAGCAGCCTGGGTTGGTATCAGTGATGAAAGGGAAGCAAATCCACCCCTGCTCTGCAAATGGGTTGATGTATTAAATTGCTCAAAAACAATATGACCATATATATGTAAAAGCATCTTATGTCCATGAGTAGTACCAGTACCAATTAAAAAAACATTGTGAAAGCAAAAAACTTTTAGTATTTAACAGATTTGATTAGTTCAAACTTTGTCTGTTCCACTTCTGTCACTCACTCGACGTTGTACCGAATTGTACCTCTGAACCTGAGAAAAGGCCAGTGTCAAGTTGGCAGACAGAATTTGCATGCCCCGCCCCGGACATACGGGTATAAAGGGAAGCGGGGCAGCGAATGCCAGTCAGAATTTTTCTTCAGAGCCGAATGGTTGTGCAGCAAGCAGCTGAGTTTCACTCCTGTTCCACTCACCTCTACCAGCGAGAAGCATTGCTGTTGGATCCGTATGGCGTATTTCCAGCTGGCGTTTCTCTCTCTTCACGCTGTGCAGTTCATGACCCTGGGCGCTTCGACAGCGCTTTTTCTCTGTTTAAAAGAGTGTCTCCTCCTAAAAGAATTATATTTTCTCTAAAAGAATCTGACTTTTCCACTCACAAAAAGAGCAATACACAGCATCTGTCTTTTTCAAGATGCCTTTCCGCCCCTGTGTTCTTCCTGGATGCGGTCAATTTGCTGCCTCATGTGCCTGTGTAGCGATCACACTGAGGTGGCGTTTGTGGATGGTTCATGTTCTCACTGTGAGAACATGACCATGGCAACGTTGCGGTTGCGGCTCTCCTTCCTGAAGGTGAATGCCACTTCAGCCACCCCCCGAGTCGCTCCTTCCCACGGGATTGAGGACGACCCGGCTGGCGATACGGGGATGATGACGGACTCGGTTTGGCCGGTTAAATCCCCACGAACCACCCACCCCCCGAAACGCTCGTGTGCTTCCTTCCGTGCTCGGGATGAGTGCGACTCGCCTCCCTCAAGCCCCCGGGATTGGATGATGACATCACCGCTGCATCAGAGAGCGTCCAGGCGTCTGACGCGGAAGACTCGACTGGGCTGCCGCCTTCGGGCCAGCCCGCCCAGTCGGAGGCAGATGCGCAGATGGCCAACATGCTTGATGGCTTGGACTGGAACCCCCCGTCCTCCCCACAGCCTTCGCGGCTTGACGACTGGTACCTTGGCACCCGGCACCACTCACAGCCATGCCCCCGTACCATTCTTCCCGGAAGTGCATGACGAGCTGACGCAGTCATGGAGGGCACCTTTCACTGCCCGTAACCGATCCCCTCACTCGTCCACTCTCACTACCCTGGATGGCGGAGCGGCCCACGGGTACACAGAAGTTCCCCATGTGAATAGGATGGTTGTGATCCATCTGTGCCCAGAAAACGCCGCCACCTGCCGGGACTGCCCAGTACTCCCCTCTAGAGCCTGTAGGACGACGTCATCACTGACCTCCAAAGCCTACAGCGCCACCGGACAGGCCGCCTCCGCCCTGCATGCCATGGCTCTCCTGCAGGTCCATCAAGCCAAGGCACTTAAAGATCTGCACCTGGGTAGTCCCGATCCCGATGTGCTGCAGGAACTGCGCTCTGCCACCGACCTTGCTCTCAGAGCCACAAAGGTCACAGCACAGGCACTCGTTCGGGCGATGGCCACCCTCGTGGTCCAGGAGCGCCACCTTTGGCTGAACATGGTCGAGATGCGCAACGTTGACAAGGCTAAGTTTCTCAACGCCCCCGTCTCCCAGCTTGGCCTCTTCGGCGACACAGTCGACGACTTCGCCCAGCAGTTCTTGGCAGTGAAGAAGCAGACGGAGGCAATTTCTCACATCATGCCACGGCAGTGCCCAACCAGCGCACCCCGACGCAGTAGATGGCAAGTCCCTTGGTAAGCACAACTTGATTATCAGGTCCCTGAAAGGCGTCCGGAGACTGAATCCTCCCTGGCCTAGCCTGTTCCCCTCTTGGGATCTCTCAGTGGTCCTCTCAGGTCTTCAGAGACCCCCCTTCGAGCCGCTTGATTCAGTTGAAGACGGCCCTCCTGATCACGTTAGCCTCCATCAAGAGGGTTGGAGACCTGTAAGCGTTCTCTGTCAGCGACTCCTGCCTGGAGTTCGGTCCGGCGCTTTCTCAAGTTATCCTGAGACCCCGACCGGGCTACGTGCCCAAGGTTCCTACGACCCCTTTCAGGGACAAGGTCGTGAACCTTCAAGCGCTGCCTCGGGAGGAGGCAAACCCAGCCCTTTCGTTGCTGTGTCTGGTGTGTGCTTTGCGTACCTATTTGGCCTGCATGCAGAGCTTTAGATGTTCTGAGCAGCTCTTTGTCTGCTTTGCCGGATGGCGGAAAGGGAACGCCGTCTTCAAACAGAGGTTAGTCCTCTGGGTCGTTGATGCTATTGCCTTAGCCTATCACACCCTGGCCATGCCTGGCCCCTTGCGGGTTCGAGCACACTCTACTAGAAGTGTGGCATCCTCGTGGGCACTGAGCCATGGCACCTCCCTAACAGACATCTACAGAGCAGCAGGTTGGGCAACACCCAATACCTTTGCCAGGTTTTACAATCTGAGGATTGAGCCGGTCTCATCCCGTGTTTTGTCAGATCCGAACCAGTAGAACTCATAACGCGGCACAACCGACCGGGTGTTCCGCTTGCACCTTGCGCCCTTCACCTAGTTGATCCAGTGCGCTTTCTGTCCAGGGTCAGCCACTGAGCAACGCTGCCTGGATGTTTCTCCTCCCTAGCCCTCTGGCCCATGAATTCAGCAGAGCAAATCGTGGCCAGACTCACTACGAGTCTCAATGCGCTGTACTGGGGTCGGACTCCACGGGCATAGTTCCCTCTTCAGGCTAACTGATATATTTGATATGTGTTTCCCCCAGGCAGTCCCGCTGCCCCGGCCGCCATGCTTTTAGAGTTCCCCCTCATTAGGCTGGACCTACCACCGCGCCATATCCCACGTCCGGCTTCTTAACCCTCGTGGTGTAATTGCCACGCAGTACCTCCCCCTAAAACTGGGCAGGGCGTGGCCTCCGCAGGGTCTTTCCCTCCTGAAAGAATAGGAATTTTGCAGAGCGGACAGCTACCTTGCCTCCGGCCTCGCCTACAGCTCCGGCACACCAGCGCTGACAAGTTCTGAAGACGCCCCCTTAGGCCTCTTCCTCAGTCTCTAAATCCACTCCCTGCCGGGTGCGCGGCGCGACCGCCTTTCCCCGGGGAAAGACCGCCTTCCCCGACTTAAGATAGGCCCCAGCCGCATTACGTCCTATGTGAGAGACATAGTGAGAGAGAAGGCCGCGGCTGCTGGGAAACCTAAGGTTTGTATGCAAAAAAAAGAGTTGGGGGCGTTGGGGAGGGCTACGTGCAGCCGGCACAGGCGCCTCTAGCACGCAATAACTTGCTGTGCACATGTGCGTGGCGCTTTTTTATGGACACCTTGTGTCAATTCATTTGACACAACGTCGAGTGAGTGACAGAAGGGGAACGTCATGGTTACTGTCATAACCTCCGTTCCCCGAGGGAGGGAATGAGACATTGTGTCCCTCCTGCCACAGCACTAGACCTAGCACTGTAAATGGCCGTACTTCATTTTCAGCTCCTCAGTGCAAAATCTTGACTGGCATTTGCTGTCCCGCTTCCCATTATACCCGTATGTCCGGGGCGGGGCGGGTTCTGTCTGCCGACTTAACATTGGCCTTTTCTCAGGATCAGAGGTACGATTCGGCATCCAAGGAAGACCCCTTGTGTCACTTCATTCGACACAACGTCCCGTTCCCTTTCTCGGGGAACGGAGGTTTCGACAGTAACCATGAAGTTTTATTAATATAAATGTTCCAGAAAGGATAGCATGCTCACTACAACTATACCAAAGAAACATATTGCCTCATTTTCTGTTTACACGTGCGTTATATTGAAGTACATGCACCTGTATAGAGAGCTTTGTTGTTTTAGGATAATTTTTCTTCATTATTACAAAAAGATGCCTCTGTGCTGATTTGTGATCTTGTTTCATTATTGAAATCAATTTAATTTAAACGGCATAAGAACTACTATATAAGTCTCTACCATGTAGTGCAATGGCATTATTAGCCTTTATTTTATTTTTTAATTAATGCAGTTATAGGCTTCATCCATCACTGAAATACTTGGCAATCAGGGCGTAATGACGGTGGTCAGCCGCATTAGGGTCCAGGGTGAGAGGGGGCCCGCAACAGTCAACAGTAAGGAATCATAAAAATGACTGTGGGCTGACAGGTGACGATAAACGTCCCAGGCTCTCCAAGGTGTGGGCCCGACAGGTTTTTTGCACTACTGTCAAAAATTCGTATTACTTTTTTCCTTCAATGAAACACAAAGATAATTTGCTATGATTTTGTCCATACAAAGTAAGTACAACTTTAAAGCTCCAAAAAGGACATACAGGCAGCACACAACTAATCCATACGATTGTCTTTATTTTTAAAGACTTCTCTTTAGCTAATCTCATAAGCACCATGCTCCAGTAAATGTGCAGTTGGTCTACGATTGCTGAAATTTAAAGCACTGTCCCAGTGGCTGAAGCAGGAACTGTTTTTGAACATATGGGCACGTGGGAGCTCTAGTTTCAGGGGAAATGCCCAGAAATGGGTGCAAAGAAAGTTATTGAAGAAAATTCAACCTCCGAATCATACTCAATCATTTTGCAAGCCCTCTTGCTTTCTGGTTTTAACACAGGACAAGACCCCATGTTTCCCATGCTGCTAATGCAGCGCACTTCCGGTCATGCCACAAGTGAAGGTAAACATGTTTTAACTGATGTGAAACTGTCTGATGGGAGATGCCCCTTGTCAGTAAATTGTCATGATGTGGCCGACGCCAGTGTACAAGAACATTTGGAAGCAACATGCAGATTTCCCGTGCGATCATGTTGTTAATTCTTGGATTCTGAAGGGATACGATGAAATACCCAAATTTCAGTTCTAATTTACTATAAATCTAAAAATCTTTAATCTATTCAGTCTCTTCGGAAGTCCAAAATATTCAAGTGAATTGGTTTGTTCTCATGTAAGTGAACCAGTTCAAATAACTGATCCACCATTTCACTTGAGCCCATGTGTGGAAGTCACTGCGTGTTCTTTTTTTTTTCTTTTTAGGTAATTGCTGCTCTTTAACACTATGTTTTCGAATAAATGTTTTTATTAGTTGTATTTAGTAGTCATTCAATTCTGTTTAATTTAGTATGAATTTAATTGTTCCTTTTAAAGTTGCCTTCCTATTTGTTAAATGTAACTATTGAGATGTCAATTTTTGTGCCAGATAAATTCAGCATAGTTTATAGTAGATTTAATGTAGAAATATAGACCTGTCATTTGATCATTACATTATTAAAACATTTTCTTTCTTCAATAGCTTTAATACAATTACCTTAGCTGCTTATGTCTGGTCTTACCTAGGGTACCTTGTGAGTCAGGACTGCCAATGCTCAATTAGATGGATTGTAATATTTTTATTTGCAGGTTTAAGTGAGATTAGTTATTGAAAAAACTTATACCACAAGTGCTTATTTTGTAAACACAAAAATATTATCCTGTACGTGATTTCTGCAGTTTTTCTTCCCTCAGATTGTTTTATTTGTCAAAGAAATACAAGGAAATCATCTAATCTCACTTACAATACAGTAAAAGCAAAACCGCTCATGCTAACACCCATAATTGCATTTAAAAATCTAACATCCCTACAATGCATTCCCTATACATTACTCTTGCATTAAAATGGTATTCCAATGAACCAGCAGGTCACATGTACAGTATATTAATGATGACTACATACTACTTTAGTACACAATTTGTCAGCATTTTCACATACACTTTCCAATAACACGATATTCTGTAAATTTAACAATTAAAAAATTCTAACATATCTGCGTAAAAGGTGGAAAACAACTAACATTAGAAATAATAACTATTGTCCACTGGTTATAAATATTTTTTTTCACACTAAATAATTTTGTACCCTTGTATAAGATTACGGTTTACTGAAAATACATTATAAGCTCATCAAGATTTTTGAGGTGTTCATCATCCTCCTCATTGCTTGAAGCATTTGCATGACACTTGTTGTCCCGCCACATCTCACCCTTTACTTGGTAAATTAATCCCACTATCTCATTGGCCTTCCAATCATTTGGGTCATTCTTTATACGTCTTTGGGCAATCTTCATCAGTTTCTGAGCACTTCTAGTCCCCTCACCAGTATGAGGACCTATTGCCAAACTCTCCTTGTAGTGCTGGATTGCTAAATCCTCTTGTCTGGTACTATACTGCTGGTACTGAGCATAGTGGAAGTGGACTACATGCAGATGGTCCTTTATCTCTGTAGCTGTCTTAAATGTTTTCTCAAAAAGTTCCTCTGCTATGTACAGATCGCCTCTCTCTGCATATTGAAGTGCCAGCTCACTCATTGCAATAATAAATGAAGCTTTTAGTGAGGTTGCTTTTTCCATATGGTAGATGATTTTATCACGAGCCTCATCTACAACCTCAGTGTCACGTCGTTCTCTCTGTAAATTCAATTTCTTGTTCTTGTAGCACAGTGCTAACTGATGGTGTATAAAGCATGAATTGGGTGAGCTTTCAAGTCCTTTCTTCAGCAGTGCAACTGATCTGTCTATAGACCCTTGATCCCTGAAGAATATACCAACATATCTCATGACATGTGGATTTTCTGGAGACCCATTCAAAGCCTCCTCCACCAATTTCTCAGACTCTTTCATCAATGTCTTGGAACATAACAGTAATTTCAGTCCCAGAAGTACTCTGAGGACATCATTATCTGGAGTTATGTCAATGGCCTGTCTCAGCTGCTTGATTGCTGGTGAATCCACTTTACAAGATGACTCAGTTTCAGTGCGATACAGAGCGATGGCATAACCAGCATTCCACTCGCCATGGCCTGGTTCCAGCTCTAGAGCCTTCACGAAAACTTCTTTTGCTCTGTCATAATATTTGCGAGAGAATTTAAGAAAGGTCCATCCCTTCTCTCCAAGCACCTCTGGAACAGATGAAGACTCAGTATGGAATTTTTCATTTATCTTCTGAAGTCTCTGCAGGTAACTTTCACACTCTGTATAGTTCTCCATGTGGTAGTTTAACCAGGCGAAGTTTCCATAGGTGACAATGAGAGTCTTGTCACAGTTGTCCTTGAGGCTTTCATTAATGAGTACCTCAGATCTCAACAGGTGGCTCAGGGCCTCTTCTTTCAGCCCACAAAGGAATTTCACAAATCCTAAAGAGTTGTGAGTTCGTGCAACTCCTTGCTCCCTCCCTAGGTCCAGCTCAACCTGTTCCTCTAGCCTATTAAGAAGATTATTTAAGTCTAGATCTTCTTTTTTAAGTTCCCATGTGAAGTGACACTCCAACTGGCCGAGTTTTGTTTTTAAACTGTCCTGGGTAAAACTGATAAGAGAACAAATGAATTAGTAAAACATTTGTTAAAACAACTAATTAGAAGATTATTAGGCTCTAGAGACCAAATGCCATCATGTTATACAGTAACTGTATTTCCTTTAATGAATACCTTTAAAGAACCATTTTTCTTGAAAACAAAATAGTGCATTTGGAACAAATATGATTGACAACATTTTTATTTACACTACATATGAGAAAATATTTATGTATACATATTTAAACCTCTGCAGACCACAACTTCTGCATTTACAGGTCTGCTACATAAAATAAAACTAAGGTCTGAAAACATTCGAATTGCAAATCAGTGCACCTAGAATTAATGTGGTAGAAATATTAATATGAATATATGTCTTTCAAATGGCACTTAAATAGACAAATCATATATCAAAAGAAAGCTCTCATACTCAGGAATGCGATCAGAGATTGCCACTAATACCACAGTTTGAAAGATATTCAAAAGAATCAAAGTGAAATATGATTTCTGTTAGACATCAAATATAAACATCTATTTATGCGTCGATCACTTCTGCTGTAAGCCCCAAATAGCTAAAAAAAATATATATTTTTATTTATTATATTTATTTTAAAAAATCGAAGTTGGCAGCCCAAAAATGCACCAGAGTGGAAAAGGTACAATAAGCTTTTACTAAAGCAAACACTAAACAAATGCAAGAATGAAAGGCCATTTGAAATGTCTCTTTCTCACAGTACTTTCTTAAGGATACCATCATGGCCAGGAAGTGCCTCAATCCCTGGTTAAAAAGGCACTCATCTTTTGTTTTTAAATTTTTGATTTAATTTAATTTTTTTAAGCAATGTCTACTCAAAGTCTAACCCAAATCAGACTGATGATGACATAGCTTATCCGTTATTGGCCAAACTATAATCAACGATGACATGCGTTTCATGTTTATTCTGACACCTTCAGTTTCGCTTCTATCATAAATTAATCTTAATCTTAAATTAAAGGATTAAAACAAAAACGCTAACTCGAGTTTATTATAACAAATATTGGTTGTAGTGTGAAATTGTAATTTTTATTATTATAATTTTCTTAAAATTGTGTACAGGTATAATTACATTATGTGGTATTGTATTGCATCTGTAAAAAATGTTTATACATGTAGACAAAGTAGACTGTAATGGCCATTGATTATCAATGTTGCATAATATCAGTAAGGACCACAATGGAATTTTTTTGACAAATGAGTTTATTGTCAAATAGAACTGAAACCAAATTGGTAAATACGTATGATTTTATTACCATGAGAATATAACACAGGATTCGATGATAGAAATCTAAATTAAATAATGCACATGAATAAAAAAGCCATTAGGTATATATGAAATGTGGGCACATTTTAGAAATTACTGAAAGTAAACTTACAACTTTTTAGAATGGTTTGGATTTACAATGTAATTTAATTTTTAAAAACACTATAAATATAGGCCTTTTATGTTTAGCATGTTTGCAATGAATGTGAATTATTTTAACTTTCAGGTTATTCCTGTCGACATACGCGAAGCAGGCCGTGGCCAACTCGTCGGCTCTCTTGTCAACGATTTTCCCGACTGCAATAGGTGTTGTAACTGAAAGTTTACATATAAGGTTATTTTTCTCCATTAACCAACATCTTATGGGGTTTTGAGTTCCTTGCCACAGTCGCCTTCGGTTTGCTCACTGGGGTTATAAATACAATCATTATTTAATTTCCTAATTTTTAACACAATTCACAATCGTATTTTATCAAACTACACAACTATCACTCTTAAGAATTAAGAAGGATCTATCAGACCAAAAATTTATAAAGTTTCATGTTTTTTTTACATACTTGTAATTATGAGATTGATATGGTTTGTTTTTCATTGATTTTGAATGTTTGTTTTGAATTAGGCTATAGATTTATGTATGTATGTATGTATATATATATATATATATATATATATATATATATATATATATATATATATATATATATATATATAGATAGATAGATAGATAGATAGATAGATAGATAGATAGATAGATAGATAGATAGATATATTATTTGTAATATTTCTTTAATTCCCACATTACATTTTGTTATGTTATTATTATTTTATTTTTTTATCTACAAATTCTTTTGAGCTTTTTTTCAGTAAATTGTGATGAAAGTGTAGCTACTTGTTGGGAAAGAAAACCATCAGATTTAGTTTACCGTAAATAGCTGAATTAAAGAGGACAGAGCTCTTGTGGCAAAATCACGCAATTGCATTTCTAAAACAATTATAATAATAATAATAAAAATCTTGGCTAAGGGGGAAAAAATAGAAATATGTTGCATATTTAGCCTATAAAATCAGTTATGTGATTGAGCACACATTTATTCCAAAAGTCTACAATGTTCAAAATGAAAACTCTCGTAAATATAATATTATTTATTTATTGATAGAAATAATAGTAGGTGGTTGTGTTCATAAAGACATAAAAACGCTACAAACATAGGCTCTGTTACCCCATTTCCAGAATATAACAAGACAGTCATTAAATTTGCCTTTCACTTCTAGAATACAACATTATAAAGAGTTTTTAAAGTCCCCATGAATTCAAAATTGACCATTCTTACTTTGTTTGCCTAAATTGATCGTTTTGTGGTGAACAATTCATCCATGCAAGTCAATCCACACACAAAAAAAATTTGGCTTCCTAATCTTTAATCAAAATCTGAAAATTCCCCGCCCCTCTGCATTGGAGGACCTTGCCTGATGACGTAGGTTTGACGGTTTAGGTGTCTCCTTAACATCCGTAACCACGCCCCTCCAACTGACAGTAGACAGGCTGCCTGTGTGTTTGCGAGCATTGACAGCGTGTGAAAGGAGAGATGGCGAGGAGGTGCATTTTTGGTTGTGACACTCACGGAACACTTTTTACCATTCGAACCCTCCGCATGTAACGGCTCAAACATGTAAGGTCTGATTCCCCCCGTGACGAAATTATCCTCCGTGTGTTCCTGTTCTTCTTCATCTTCCTCCTCCTGCTGCAGGAAGGGGACTGCTGGCGGTGTTTCAGGCGGCGAGTAATCCTCAACAACCGATTGTAAACTTGCGTTAAGATCTGCCTCCATTTCTGAATGAAACACCTACTTTTTTAGATCCAATCAGGTGCTAGTTGGAAAAAAAGCCACGCCCACTATTTTGCCTCATTTAGTATTCCGTTTCTCTCAGAAATACGTCACAACAATGGAGAAAAGTCGTTTGCAACTTCCGGTTCACGGGGACTTTAAGCTAGTTAAAAACTCTAGTTTTGAGCCTTAGCGCTCTCCGTAGACCTCAGTGGTATGAGCACAGCATCGCGGGAGCGAGCTTTTTGAAACCTATCCGACGGGGAAACAGACTTCGACACAAAGCTGGACTCAAGTTTGATCCATCCATCCATCCATCGTCAACCGCTTATCCTGTGTACAGGGTCGCGGGGGGCTGGAGCCTATCCCAGCTAACATTGGGCGAAAGGCGGGGGACAACCTGGACAGGTCGCCAGTTCAAGTTTGATCGTTGCCCCAAAAAAATCCTCCTTACAAATAAGGTTAAGGAAATATCATACAAAATAATTCACAGAGTCTATCCTACCAAGCAATTTAAAAAAAAAAAATGTAAAAGTGATATTAAAAATAAAATGCTTTTTCTGCGAAAGTTCAACTGAAACTAATTTTCAAATGTTTTGGTCCTGCCAAGATACACAGTGTTTCCTGAATGATGTTGAGAGATTAATTGCTGATAATATCTTAAAAACTATTCTCATATCCTATTAGTATGTGATATTAGGTTATTATATTAATGACCATTACTCATTACATTTTATTTTATTTTTATGTAAATTTCATATCCATAAATGTAAATTCACAAATGGCAAACCCAACTTTACAGTGCTTAAGAAGGAGATCAAAATGTGCATAGATATTATGTCAAAATCTAAAACTAGCAAAGCAATTAAAACAACTGCAATATGTTCTTTATTTAATATTTTTTATATAGAAAGTATTTATTTATGCTTATTCAACAATATACATGTACCATCTATCGGTTTGTTTGTTTTTTCTTTCTTTTACTCTATGATTTCTATTGTATTGTGAAGCATGTGATATGTTCCTTTGTTGTAATATGGAAATTACTCTTGTACATACAAGAAAAATCAAAGCTAAAGCTGGTCCAACAAAATATTAGAGTATTCAACTTTTTTTTGGCCCTGCATTGTATTTGCCTTCCTCAAGTCACCCCAACCTGATTTCAACCATTTCCAGCCTTAGTAACCCCGGGTCTTAAAACCCCTTTTCTTTTATTTAAATAACTAAAGGAGGCAGACCTTAGCATTTAAATGTAAAAACCACACTCACCTCATCTCAGACATCTTTCTTTTTACTCGCAAGCTCTGTAGCCTACAACCAGCGCAGTACTTTCACTTTTCATTCAGTGATTTAATGATGAAAGCTTTTTGTTACTGCCACTGCTCTTTTGTTTTTCCTGTGTGAGGCTGCAAATTTGATGGGGGCGGAGACTATGAACTACACTAGACTCTAATACACCTGAAGTCCTGCCTATTTAAAGGTGCACTCAGTAATTTATTTCCTCATTACAAAAGTTTAACTCCCAAAACTTGAATTGTAATTTTACAATATATGTAGGAATTCATGAACACACATTAAAATGAAGACTTCATATCAGTAATCTTATAAAAGCTGTTTTATTCTACATGGAGAGGGTCCACACATGGGGGCTGCCATGTTAGATTCACATGACCAGCCGAATACTGTTATTTGACACTTGCACTCATTGATTAAAGTAATCATGGCTGACTGTGAATACTGCATTTCAACAATGGCATCTGTAACTGAAAACTATTGATTTTAAATGATGCTGCATTCAAGCCACTAGGTGTCAGTGTAAGTCCAAGATGACACAAAGACAAAAGAGATGCTGGCTGTACTTAATGTCAGTTGCTGTCCCAGAAACAGTATACAAAAGACAGAATAGTAAAGCTGACCAGGGGGCTGTTCCATAAACCAAGATTAGAGTATAAGCCAGGCTTATTTCGGTTAGTCAGGCTTGTTTTTGGTAGATTCGGTTTCATAAATCAAACTTAAAGTTCAAACTCAGTTACCCCGGCAACTTATGCTGGCAAATTAACCTGGTCCGGGGCAGGCTAACTGTCAGGCTAAGTCTGAGTTCAGGCTTAACAAGCATACCATTTATACTCACCTGCTGGTATTTCGATGTCATTTTATTTTACTTAACCACTATTAATAATTTTTTTTTTTAAATAAATAAATAAGGAAATGTACTTTACTAATAAATGTAAGAAATAAGGTATAAATACACTAAGAAATGTTCAAAACTTGTGTTTAATTGGTGAGTTTGGTTAATGAGTTTGGTAATTAATTAATTAAAAGTATATAAATATATAAAGCATTGCACTTCGCTTTTTTGCCAGTGGAACATTTTTGTACACAGTTGGAGATGCAGAGAATATCAGCAAAGCATCAGTTTGCCGCTCTGTACGAACTGTGTACCTTTCTTTAAAAAGACTACTCAATGTGTTCATCACATTCCTGGCCTAAAGCTATTCGTACCATTAAACATGCCTTTTATGGAATAGCTGGTAAGTTCAAATAACTATAAAAACATGGAAATATTTCTTGACTGTTGATTTTACATGGGACATATTTAAAACAAACAAATAATTTTCCTAGGTTTCCCAAATGTTATCGGTGCATTGGACTGCACCCATGTGCGTATTAAGTGTCCGTCTGGTCCACATGAAGCGGACTTTGAGAATAGGAAATCAGTACACAGCATCAATGTACAGGTACGGTCCCACTGAGATGATATTGAAGGCTATGCTCTAGCACTGAGTGTTCTGCACTAAGCTGGGCACCAGCGTTTAGTTCATTGCAATTAAAATGTAGTGACCTACAGGTTTAATTTATTTTAGATGATTAGTGATGCAGATTGCATCATCACAAATGTAGAGGCCAAATGGCCAGGCTCTGTGCATGACTCCAGAATCTTTAGAGCCTCATCTCTCTACCAGCAACTAGCAAGAGGTATGCTAGTAATCACTTAAATCGCAAAGGCTTAAAAAAAAAATAGAAGAAAAAAAAAAAAAAAACTACATTATATATATATATATATCTATTCATTCTGTCTATGCAGGAGAATTCTCAGGAGTTTTGCTGGGAGACAAGGGATACCCATGCCTGCCTTACCTCTTGACTCCCTATCAGGAGCCCCAGACAGAGGCACAGCACCGCTACAACATTGCCCATGCACGCACAAGAGGTCGTATAGAGATGGCATTTGTGCTGATAAAGTCAAGGTTTCAGTGCCTGAAGCACCTCAGAGTGACTCCACCTAGGGCATGTGACATTGTAGTTGCTTGTGTAGTGCTCCATAACATTGCTTGTCTGAGGAGAGAGAGGCAACCAAGGATTGTTGAAGAGGAAGACTGGGGCAATGAAGCAGTATTGGAAGAAAACGAAACAGGCAGACTTATACGAGACACGTATGCAAATAATTATTTTGCTTAATATGGTTTAAACCATGTGTAGCCTTTAAAATTGTCCACTGGCCCCTCAACTTACTCCTTAGTTGAACAAACACACAGAAGTCAAAGTATTTAATGTGATTTGTCTTTATTCAGAGTGAATCTGCCTGTTAGGGGTGAAAACACACAAATAAATGTTGTGGAAGGTGATCAAAAAGGTAATGTTTTTTTATTCTTTTCCTTTTTTTAAAAAAATGGTAGTTCTACTTGCATTTTTCTGTAGCTGTTGAATTTCCAGCTCCAACTTCCTCATCTTCAGTTTTTTATACTGGATGTCGATATCGATCGCTTCCATTTGTTTAAGGAGGTAGCGTTTATACACTCCTTTTATGTTTTCTGGGTTCTGTAGCAACATAGATTTAAGTTATTTCATTGAATACTCTTGTCACATTGTTTTCATTTCTTAATACTCACTTTGTCACATGTGGTCCCAGACTGAGAGGGCTCTAGAACAGTGTCAGCATCCTGAAAACACATTATGATCATTTTATCACACAAGTACACTTTTTAATATTCAATACAGTATAGCATGTAACCTGTGAGTACCTCAGGCCTCCTTGAACATACAGACACAGTCTCCTCATCCTCCTCAACTGATGGGCCGTCTCCCTGTGACCACTGATTAAACTCAGTTAAACTCATTAGCTTACATGACTGATTTAAAAGGTCTCATACTCACAGGCAACATGATGTCTGGTGGATCCATAATGCATACAGAATCTTGATAGAAAAAATATTTTTTTTTTAACCAAAATGCACCATTACAGTAGCACAAGTACCTCTACGTGACATTACTGCTATGATGTACTTAGGCTTACAATGCTTAAGGAAGGAGGAAATCAGTTAGTCAGGAATGAATAATGATAATAAAACATACACACCTTTTATATACTCACTCCTTATACTACGTGATATCATTTTAGATGATGCCCCCCCTCTATTCCCTCAAGGACGGGCCTCCCTTTATTAATTTCCAAAGCCAGCTCCTCTGCAGGAGTGAAGCTGGCTGATGGTGGCCCTCCCCCAGTGCCAGCAACCTCAGTCTTCTTTTTTGGTCGCTGCAATTAAAAAAAATTATTAAAAAAAAACCTGAATAGTTGTAACTTCAAGCTGGCATTTATTACATATGTACATACCATTAGATTTACTTACCATTCTGAACTATATTTTTATATTTTATTTTCACCTGCTGCCAGGTTCTTTTTCCTTCACTTAAGTTGCTGCTGCGTGAAAGCAATTAACGTTACTGTTATTCACACACAAACGTTGGAATGTATTGTGACACATTCAATGTTGATAAAGTATTTTAAATAGTTTACACCGCTACTTACGCATTGAGACGATCAGCAATTTCCTGCCAACCTTTCTCTCTTGCTTTATTTATTGCCGCTGTATTGCCTTTTGTGGTGATGACATCTTTAAATTCTTCATATGTTTCCAATAGCAAACGCTGTTCCGTTGCCGTGAACATCGCTGCTCTATCTTTTCCTTTTGTTGCCATGGTAGCCCACAGTAAATCGATTGACCCATGCTCGACTTTTCAGGACTTTTAAACAATGGCGTGCATGCGCAATTATCTAGACTATTTAAACCTGACTCAAATTAGTAAGATCACATGATCCTCAACTTACTGTTATGGAACCAATTTAAGCGCGGATGTTTAGCTCGGCTCATTCAAGTCAGGTTTTGGACTTTAATCCCCGCTTTTCTAAGCGGCTTTTATGGAACAGCCCCTAGGAAGAGTTATTTTCTGTGTTTTTCTTTTTTAACAGGAGTTAGGAGGTTTTGCTAACTAATTGATAGTTGAAGTTTGTCTGCTCAGCAGTTTAGTAAGTTTATATTTACTGCTGTTTTCTTTATTTTCGCTGTAAAGAAAACCTCACCTTTTTTAACCTGGCCATTGCAACATTTTTGTGTTTTTATTTTACTTTTGACTGCCTCTTATGTAGGTCCCAAACTTGGGTAGTGACACTTTTACTTTGCAAATACACCTGAATTGAAACAATACTGTTTATTTTGACCAACAGCATAAATGCTTACTTGGAAAGCATCTGTAACCTGTTAAATGACCCGCTGTCCTGCCTCAAAAATCCTGGTATTGGGTATTCATTGTTTAAAAACTTAAACTGTCAAGAAATTCATTATTTAGACCTTGCTGAAATCTCTGTTGAAGTAATAGTCTGGTCAAAAGAGGACTGATTCATAGAATTCTACAAAGAATTGTATTGTAATAGAATTCTTATAAATTCTCCACAAAAAAATTCTCTAGCATTAAATAGTACCTTAAAATTGTGAATGTATCATTTAATGATTTAAAAATACTTTTAATATTATAGCCACACATTTAAAATGTATATTTTAAATATACACATTTATAGTATTTCTCATTGCGTCCATATAGGCTTCTGAGTGGAATGTTTCCCTGCTGAATAAATGTGACTATTATTTGAGCTATTATGTATATCAGTACTTGGCTGTCAGCTATCTTCCATACAGTCATAGTTCTTTTCTTTTCATCTCGTGTATCGGGTGCCATCTTTTCTTGAAGTATTTGATGACCTATGGAAGATATCTTACAGCTGAAAGTCATCAACGGTCAGTTCAGTATATGCATTTCAACTTTCTGTAGTTTCCAGGACAAGTCAGGTTATTTTACCCAGACAAATGATTTGGAGAGTTCATAAAGCTAAAAAATGGAATGGAGGGACTATACTGTTTGTTTTTATTGTCTTGCTGTAACCCTTCTCAGTTTACCCTTTTTAAACATCCATTGTGTAATTCGTTTGATGCGATACTTTCTCTTATCCCAGTTTAACGAGACAAGTAAGGCATTTGTAGGTTAGAGCGGGGGTGAGACTATGGCTCTGTGCCACTTTCAAAATATTGCTTTTTGTTTGAGGTTTATGTTTGTCGCTATTTTTTGGGTTGGTCTTTCTGTCTTTGTCTGCCAAATATATCACAACAACCCAGGCATAAAAAGCTATGTTGGTTCACACACTGACATGATGAAAAGGAGTCAGGTGAATCACTGAACAAACGTTTCTTTATAAATTTTGTCAATCTCATGTCATGATCACAGAAATTCAGAAACCCTGCTAACCTTCATGTTGTGCATGCAAAGACACTGAGGAGGGACATGAGGTAACTATTCATAAAGCACTTTTTACATAGAAATCCAACATGAAGGAAAAACGCTGGTAACACACAAGAAGGAGTTCATCCATCTAGAAAAGAAGTACCATTTCAAATGACAATTTAGGCAATTTTCCAGCTCAAATATCAATGAAATGTTACTTAAGGATTCATGTAAATGCTTTAACAAAAATACAACCAACATATCACCAACATATCACAAATGCTCTAAATAAACCCAGAAAATTCTGTTAATTCTGTTAGTTTATCCAGTTACAGTAAATAAGCCAATATCTATCTCAACAGGTGAATTTTAGTCATGGTAAACAACAAATCTTAAACTACTTTCTCAACTTTTGGTCCCAACATTCAGGGACAAGAGGAAGATTTGTTTATTTATTGTTTGTTTGTTTTTGTCACTAATCAGTTGGAAACTTTTAGACCAATTTAATATTAAGTTAATTTATTAGGGGAGCAAGGAGTGATTCTAAGATTTACCTTTACATCAGGCCATTTTCATATTCCTGTGTGAATGCATAGCTTAATACCAAACCATATAATTTATTTTACAGTTAGTAATAAGCTATATAGTGACCAATTGACAGTAACGCATGATTATCACAAGCTGATTAAAATATTAGGTCAATTTGGCCCATTTAAATGTTTGAGTGGTCGGAATATCGCGCGCCCAGTCCCCAATCGGCCTGATGAGGCGCGCGAGGGATAAAGGCGGCCGGTGACGATGTTCGAGAGAGAGAGAATTACGCGCGTGCGCTTTTGGTTTGAGTTTAATTAAATTATCATTTATATTGACAAGCCGGTTCTCGCCTCCTCCTTATAGAGGACAAAACATGCAAAAATAATAAATAAATAAATGTAATAAGAAGAAAATAAATAAAGGAATAAATGTCTTGATAAAACAAATATAATTAGCATTTAATGAAAGTTATTCCTGAATTAATTTTTGTATGACTTTTTATCCTTAATTTATTATTTTCTCTTTTTATTTATTATTTTCTCTTTTTATTTTTATTCTTTAATACTTTTTTATTCTTTCATTTGTTTTTGTTTAAAATTATTATTTATGCATTAATTTATTTGTATATGTATTTATTCCCACATGTATTTATTTCTATATTTAAATATTCCCACATTTATTTATTTTTGTATTTATTCTTACATTTCTGTCTCTTGTATGATAATTATGTGGGCAGGTTCTGCTTTGAAGCGTGTGCTCGATTACTATTGACTTGTTTTAATGTGACGTTAGGTCAGCCATATCGTGTAAACTAAAGCTATTTGTGGGGCTAAAAACATAAGAGCTTAAGTCAATCCAAGATTTATTGGTTATACTACAATCACAAAATAAATGGGGAACTGTTTCTTTAACAAAACTACAAAATTAGAAAGTTTCATAAATGATATGATTTAACCTTATACTTTTCTTATTTTTCTGTGAATAAAACTTCATATTTTGATGTTTGCAAATCCATACTATTGATATTTCTTGTTATGATTGTTCATTGTAAAAGATACAACCATGCTTCATTTCCCTGATCGTTTATGCATGTATGTAGCCTGCAATAAAAAAAAAATATAAAAAAAAACTATAGCTGACGCTTCACATATATCTAGAGAGTTGCGCAACTTGAGAATGAAGTCAATAACCACGCATCAAATGACTGTTTCATTAAGAGTAGAGGTGCTTATTGATGGTTTAGGAGAGCTGTAGGCCAGTATGAATGTCGAAGCATATCCTGGATTGTTAAACTCTCTGCAAAACGTTCCCTGCATATTCAAAATCTGTGCGAGTCAGAGGGTGCTAAGGTGGGACGTCCATCTGCTTCCTATAAGTACTATTGAGCTCTCAACCAATGATGCACTGGAGCTACACAAGGACCGCCTCCCTCATTTACATGTTGCACACAGAAAAGTAAAAATAAATACATGTATAAATAAATAAATATATATGGAAATAGATATATGTGGGAATAAATAAATCTAAAAAATAAATGAACACATAAATAAAAATATATGCAAAATAAATTAATAAATAATTAAAAGTTAAAAAGAATAAAAATAAAGTTAAAAATAAATATAGAAAATAATAAAGGAATAAAGTCATACAATAATAAATTCAGGAATAAATGTAATTAAAAACTAATTATATATTTTTTTTATCAAGACATTTATTCCTTTATTTATTTTTTGTATATTACATTTATTTATTTATTATTTATGCAGGTTTGGGCCTCCATACCTCCTTGCCCATCCTTTAACTGTGTTACATTCTCCTTGAAATTTGACACCTCTTACAGGGTCATGAACATGCATGCAAATTGTAAACACACTGAATTGTCATGGAAAATTTGTATAAAAATTGTATACAACAGATCCGACTTTTTCGGAATTGATGGTAAATAAATGAGCCTGTATTTTGAGTTCTGCAGTTATTTTTTCCTCTATAAACAGTCTATATATAATATGTTCTCATATTTATTTTTATTTTTTGTAATCTGTAACAATTCATCCAATTAAAGGTTTACTGTTTTAAGCTGTTTTTGACTATTTAAACTGTGTGTGTCAATCTGTCTTGTACAGTAAACGTGCTGTACTTAATATAAACATAGTGAGGGTTAAACATAGTTTTCTCATATTTCTCATATCATTTTTTAGTCTCTGCAGGACACTGTAAATGTTTTCTGTTTTCGCTTAATTCTTTTCTGTTTTTCATAGTGTGAATTTTGGTTGATTGCACTGAAAACAATTAGGGTCCATTTGACCTCAATACCATAAAGGATATATATCCTTTTTTATTATTTTTATTTTTTGACATATTATGAGGGTTAAATCATGATGATGGTGATGATGATGATGATTATGATGATGATGATGAACTGTAACCAAAAATGATACCCTCCCTTAGAAAGACATATGAAACATATGAAATTGAGATGAGGTACAGATGAGGTTCACAGTATCTATCATTAAAGATTCTCAAGCAGTGTGTGAATGTTGTTTTATTGTACATACAAAGATGTATGAATGAACGTTACATTTATATAGCGCTTTTCTGACACTATCAAAGTGCTTTACACAGTGAACAGGGAACTCTCCTCAACCACCACCATTTTGCAGCATCCAACTGGATGATGCAACAGCAGCCATAGTGCACCAGTACACTCACCACATACCAGCTATTGGTGGAGAGGAGAGAGTAGAGTTATACAGCCATTTAATGGATGGGGTTATTAAGAGGCGATGATTGAGAAGGGCCAATGGGGAGAATTTAGCCAGGACGCTGGGCTTACACCCCTATCTTTACAAGAAGTGCCCTGTGATTTAATGACCACAGAGAGTCAGGACCTCAGTTTAACAACTCATCTGTAGGACGGAGCCTTTTTAGAATACAGTGTCTCATCACTACAATGGGGCATTAGGACTCACACAGACCACAGAGTGAGCACCCCTGCTGGCCTCCCTAATACCACTTCCAGCATCAACCTTATTTTTCCCCAGCTGTGTAGCTTCAGTGGGCAACCAGTCTTGAGCTAGAGGGTGATATGGCTGCAATGTAGATTCGATCTGAACATTACAGAGTGTTTACATTCACTGTAAGAAAACACATTTAGTTTCCTCTCATTGGGAAAAGAATTTCAGGACATTTCAGGGTATATACTGTAATATGTTCATTGATATATCGAGAAAAGTAGTTTTTTAAATTGTTTGTTTCAAGTCAGAAGAGATAAGTGTTGATTCATAGAATTCTAAGCCCAAGTTGCCATATGATTGAACAATTAGGCTACTTCACTAAGCTCAATTTGCCCTTAGTATAAGCTTCGACATTCAAACCACAAATACAATAACAAATGCAATACACTCACTGATAATTTTATTAGGAACAAGGTACTAATACAGGGCAGGGGCTCCCTTTGCTCTCAGAACAGCCTAAATTCTTCATGGCATGGATTCTACAATAAGTTGGAAACAATCTTTTGAGATTCTGGTCCATGTTGACATGGTTGCATCATGCAATTTCTGCATATTTGTCCAATGCACATCCATGCTGCAAATCTCCCATTCTACCACATCCCAAAGGTGTCCTTTTGGATTCAGATTCGGTGACTGGGAAGACCACTAAAGAACAGTGAACTCATTGTCATGTTCATGAAACCAGTTTTAGATGACATTTGCGTTGTGACATAGTGCATTATCATGCTAGAATTAGCCATTAGAAGATGGGTAAATTGTGGCCATGAAGTAATGCACATGGTCAACAACAATACTCAGATTGTGGCATTCAAACAATGATTGATTGGGATTAACTGGCCCAAAGTTTGCCAAGAAATCCTTCCCCACACATTACACAACTGCCACCAGCCTGGACTGTTGACACAAGCCAGGTTGGGTCCTTGAATTCATGCTGTTGGCACCAAATTCTGTTCCTATCATCTGTGTGCCTCAGCAGAAATCGAGATTCATCAGACCAGGCTATATTTTTTCAGTCTTCAACAGTCCAGTGTGGTGAAGGGCTAGTTGGTGAGCCTGTGCCCACTGGTCCATAATACATCTATGACCACACACACACTGACTCACACCTACTTTCATACACAGTTTATTGTGTTGATGCTGTATATCCCTAATACAAATTTGCAACACAATATTGACTGTAAGTTTACAAAAGTCTTGTAAAGATGTGTAATATTGTTTAATTAAAATATCTGTTAGAAAGTTGCATCATTACTTTTTTCTAAATAATCATAGAAATATTACAGCAGAGCTGAATGGAAAATCCCCTTACAATGCCAAATAGGCACATAATATATACATTTTACCCATTTGAATCTTCTGGGATAAAAGAAGGAGGTGTATATATACAGTATTATGGTGCTTTACCACTTTGTCAGTCATGTTGAATATATGTTGTCAAAAATAAAAAACACAATGTATGACATATTAACAAGGTCAATCATATAGAATTATGAAAAAGGGTCTTTTATCTTTTGATGGAGACAAAAATGTGAGGATGCTAAATTAAAGGATATGTACTGTGAAACAGGTTCAAAGAAATCTCTAATGAAGATTTTTTTTCAGTCAGAAGAGGGCAGTGCGGATTTATTGTGCTCAGTTCTACAAAGTTGCAATAAAAAGGAAAAAGTGTTGTAGTGAGCTCCATTTGCCCTCCACCTAAAGTACACTTAGACAATCAAATCACAAACACAATAGCAACTGCAATATATGTTCAATAAAATAATTTGTGTGCATCTGAAAAAACCCCACTTTGCACTATTCCTCATTATTTGTGGATTCTAGAACATGCTCGCAGCCCTCTGCAGTTGAAAGTCTCCCACCTGTTACCTGCTCAATAAATTCTAGTATGCTTAAAGCTTCTGCCATCGATACATATCTGCTAGCAATCTTTCTCAGATTCTTAGCACTTTTCTTTCCATGTTTTGTATCATTTGCCATTTTCAAGCATTTCTTGTAGTGTTCAATGGCCAATGGGAGACAGTTTTTTCTGTACTGCTGGAACTCCCCATAATACAAATGAACTGCTTGTAGTCCATCAGTTTTCTCGTCAGAAATGGATATGGCTGTTTGAAACACTTCTTCAGCCTGTTTGATTTTTCTGTCCTCACCATAGAGAATACCCAGATGTGCCATTGCAATAACGAAGCCACTCTTCAGAGTGATAGCCTTCTCAAGATGGGAGATGCTTAAACGACGAAATCTTTTTTTCTCACGAAACGAGCCAAATCCTTCTTTTTTTATTTTGTAGCAGAGACCCAACTGATGGTGTATGAAAGCTGAATTTGGGGCAATCTCTAATGCTCTTTTCAACAGGCCAATGGACCTATCCAAAGATCCATAGTTTCGCATGTATTTCCCAACATACCTGATTACATGTGGACTATCTGGAGACATCTCGAAAGCCTTCTCCACCAAGTCCTCAGCCTCATCAAACAGCTTAAACTCAGCCAATTTCAGAGCTAAAAGAAGCTTGAGCTCATCGTTATCTGGGTTTGTTTCTATTCCTCGCCTAAGTTGTTGAATTGCTAATGAATCCTTTGGACTCTTGCACTTAGTTTCTGTTCGGCACAGTACAATGGCATAACCAGCATTCCACTCACCCTCCTCAGGCTCCAGCTCTAATGCTTTCCTGAAACACTCATTTGCTCTGCCATAATACTTGCGTGAAAACTTGAACAGGGCCCAGGCCTTCTCACCAAGCACCTCGTGAGGGACAATTTTTTTTCCTTTGATCTCCCTCAATTTTTCCAGGTAACTTTTGCATTCGGCATATTGCTTCATGTGATAGTGTAGCCAGGCAATATTTCCATATGTGACAATGAGTTTCTTGTCGCAGTTGTCCTCATAATATTCTTTAGTGAGCTCCACAGATCTCTGCAGGTTGGTTAGTGCTTCTTCATGAGAACCCAAAAGATACCTGACATATGCCAATGAGTTATGTGTTCGTGCAGTCCCTGCCTTGTCCCCCAGATTTAAGTCACGGTTGTGCTCCAATCTATTCAAATGATCAGTGAGATTTGTGTCTGCTTTTTTTAAATCCCATGTGAAATGGCATTCTAGCTGGTCCAGTTCAGTCTTGAGAGGTTTCTCCTCTGTACTGCTGCATTGAATGAGAAGATACTGTATATTTAATCATTATCAGACAGAGTCAGACTTTTCACTTTGGTCACATGTTAAGTGATCTAGAATATGCTGTTCGACAGTGCTGTTCTGTTCCATTCGCTGCGCTGCGTGGATTTGTTTAAGCCATTGAATGTAATCAAGCACAATCGTGATTTCACCCGTGTCTCATTTCTAATCGGTTACTCTGCTGATATTACAGTCTCTCCAAATACACTCCAGGGTCTCCGCTTTATTCATAAAGATAAAAATATATATATAAAGTAATTTAAGTTTGAAGTCGTCAAATGACGCATTAAAGCATATGGTGCCTGTTTGCCCTGCTTAAAACACGAGCATTGATCAAATAAAAAAAGAAAGAAGAGAAGATAATAAATATACAGCAACAATAAAGATGAAAGCTTACCTCATTTTCAGCGTGGCGAAGAAACAGTGCGACGTTGTTGTTGTTAGAGGTTTGGAGCGTATAAGGAACTATCGTTATGCAACGCAGCAGAGTCGAAACCGAAAGTTACCAATCATGAACATTACAGGGATTTTTTTATTTATATATATTTATAATTTTTTATTTATTGTTTTTATTGTATTATTATTATTCTTCTTATTATTATTTTTTATTTTTTTTGTAAACTATCCGCCTTCCCAAAAGACGTCGTCTGTATTGGCATGGAGCACAAAAATGTGGTATGCAGCATGTGCAGCGCATAGGGGCGCCAAAATCATATAGCTCCTATAATAATACCTTTCAAGCGCGGCCGGATGAAGGCATGGGCAGGAGTGGGCTGAGCACTCCCTAACATGAGTCTTGCCAACCCAATCAAACGTTTGGCAAACACAGCATTAAATAAAAATGTACGATTTGTAAGTGTACTTTACCTGAAACACCTTACCTGAAATTGTACTCTCTCACAATTATTTTTCAGAATTATTTCTTTATCCAAGATGTGTGGCCATGGGGAGTGCATTTAACACTCTTTTGCAAACTTGTATATGGGCCTTTCTGAAGAAAAGTTCATATGTTCACAGCATGATCATGGTGCTAATGTGTTCATTTGGAAGATATATTTGGATGATTGCTTCTGGAATCAAGTGAATCAAGGGAAGTGTTGAACAATTTGACCCTTTCCACCAATACTTAAATATTTGCTCTGAATATTAGAATTTTACCATGGATGTTGATAAGAACAAAATCAGATTTATGGATTGTTAAAGAAGGAAATTGGCGTCATAGAGACCTTTTTAGGAAACTTACAGCCTGTAACACATTAGTGAGGGCTGATTCTTACATCCGTTACCTTTAAAGTAGTCTTCCATAGTCAATTTTGTTGGATAAAAATAATATTTAGTAGACCAGAAGATCTTAATAGGAATTTGAATGGTAAGAAGAAACGTTTTTATTGAAGAAAAAAAATTAAAAACAGTCCCGTTTAGACTTATTCAAGAAAAAAGAGAAATGCCAAAAAAAAAAAGTTATTGGTTGTGTTTACCACGAAATGATCTAAATGTTCTGAGCAATTCAAGAAAATCATAAATCAACATTGGCATATTTTACAACTGGATATGAGACGTTACAGTGTTCAAAAAGGACGTAATTTAAGAGACTGCTTAAGTCTGACTTGATCCCTTCTCCACCTGTGAAATGACAAGGCACGTTTGACATCTATCCCAGAAGGCAACCGTCATTGTGGTGCATGTAACCAATGTAACTACACATATCATTTGTACGTCATTCAAACATCCTCACACTGGAAAAATCTATTCTGATAAAAGGTATAATAAGCTGCAAAACAAAAGCTTTGATTTACAATAACTTGTCCTTTCGGTAAATCATATGTGGGGAAAAAACAAGCAGTGAATTAAAAACATGAATTGCAGAACATTGTAGAAGTATAAGATGTAAAAATATAAATTACCCATTAGTACACAGAGATATTTATATATTATATTTTCACCGGAGACGCCAGTATATTTATATATATATTTTAACCTGAATCAATTATTAACTAACTCCAACATTGATATTGCATACCACTCAACAAATGTTTAGTTGCACCCCTGCATATAGATAAAAGCTTGAGTAACAGATTTATTATTATGATTATTTTTAACTATAAGTTTTAAAACTTATTTTAGGAAATACTGAGTAATATTTTTTAGCTTTATTCAACAAGATGTTATGTCAATGATAGTTTAATCTTAAAACAGGCATATACAGGCAATACAATTTTATATTATCAATCTTCTATTGAACACAATGTACAATTTACAATCATGTAGAATAGATGCAATTGTTGCAAGTAGACGAAGCACAATCAGTAACTTACAGTATATTACAATACTTATACACCAGTAAACATACAAGGCCTAATGTTGTGATTTTACTTTAAAGACAGCCTGAGAGCACAAAGGTTACTGAGGTACTCAGCATTGTCTCCATAACTCAGAGCTTTCTCATAGCACTCAATGGCTTGACGGTTCTCTCCTTTCACTCTGTGAATGAAACCTAGTATCCCATGAGCATCTGCATCATCTGTGTTTCTATGGATACGTTTATCAGCGATCTTTTTCAAATTGTAGGCACTTTTCTTCCCTTCAATTGATTCTGGGAACATCTTCAGACATTCCATGTAGTGCTTGATAGCCAAAGCCTCACATTTGTGGCAATGCAGCTGGAATTCAGCATAGTAAAAGTTGATCACATGGAGATTGTCATTTTTCTGTTTGGCTGTTTTAAATGTGATCTCAAATAGCTCATCAGCCCGTGACAGTTCACGCCGTTCTCCGTACTGCAGTGCCAGATCACTCATTGCAGAAATGAAGGAGGGTTTTAGGGTGGTAGATTTTTCCAAATGGTAGATACATAGATCACGAATCTGTTGAACCTTAGACATCTTGGCATGGTGGCTTCCCTCCTGCAGCAGTTGAATTTTCTTAAGCTTATAGCAGAGAGCTAACTGATGATGAATGAAACTTGAATTTGGTGCATTTTCAAGTGCTCTCTTCAACAGAGTCATAGACCTATCAACACATCCTTTATTCCTGAAGTATTTCCCCACATATCGCATGACATGCGGGTGTTCTGGAGATCTTTCTAAAGCCTTCTCTACCCAGATTTCGGCCTCATCGTACCTCTTGTAAACTGCCAGTCGCATCCCTAGGAGAACCTTAAGAACATCATCATCTGGATTTGTGTCAATGGCCCGTCTCAGTTGCTTGATTGTGAGGGAATCCTCAAAAGGTAAGTTGTATTCAATGCGATATAGAGCGATGGCATAACCAGCGTTCCACTCACCTTCTTCTGGTTCCTGTTCTAAGGCCTTTCTGAAACATTCTATGGCTCTGTCGTAGTACGTGCGAGAAAATTTAAGAAAGGTCCATCCCTTCTCACCAAGCACCTCTGGAACAGATGAAGATTCAGTTGGAATCAGTTCATTTATCTTCTGAAGTTTCTTCAGGTAACTTTCACACTCTGTATAGTTCTTCATGTGGTAGTTCATCCAGGCAAGGTTTCCATAGGTGACAATGAGAGTCTTGTGGAATTCCTCCCCATGGCATTCCATGCTGAGCTTCACAGATGTCATGAGGTTGCAAAGTGCCTCTTCATGAAACTCCAAAAGGAATTTTACATATGCCAAAGCACTGTAAGTTTGTGCAAGTCCCTCCTTCTTTCCCAGATCTAACTTAATCTGTTCTTCTAGTCTACTGAGAACATCCGTTACATTGAAATCATCTTTTATCAAGGCCCAAGTAAAGTGGCATTCCAGCTGGAGAAGATTTTCTCTTAAAGATCTGTCCTGATTCACACTAGTAAAAAAGCAACAACAACAGGATGAGAGAAATGAATTGAATTACTTATAATCAGCACAGTTTTTTCAGAAACAAAATCTATTATTAATCCAACATTGAATGTAATCAACAGGATGGTATAAAATAGATCAAATAAATATTGTAATGCAATACTGACTTCACTCTTGTTTATAATTTGTAACTCTTTCATGACAGTGAGCTCTACTTTACATTCAGTTATTTATCCTTATGTTTTTAAAATGATAATCACTGTATCTTTAGATAACAGAATATTTACGTTGGAAATGTCTGACTAGCTGATAGTTTTGCTAACATCAAAATCATTATAAATTGTAAATGCATCTTACCTCATCTTGGTTGCCTGTACAATAAATGCTTCAGAAGCTGTATGATGCCGAAGATGGTCCAGACACTGTTTTATAGTCCTTTCCCAGAGATGGGAGGGTCAAACTTAGAATGAAAACTGAAACTTAACCCTGGCCAAGAAATAATGAGAGAGAGAGAGAGAGAGAGAGAGAGAGAGAGAGAGAGAGAGAGAGAGAGAGAGAGAGAGAGAGAGAGAGAATGACATAGGCTGGTGTGTAATGTTTGCAAGTTTAATTAAGGCAGGTGTTATATTTATGCCTCTTTTGCATCAGCTGATTCTCCTTTCGTAACAGTTGGATCCTGCCAAGTTTTTATTTTCTGAAATTGAAGTGATTGATCAAAATATGAATTTATGTCTAAGAATTTAATTTAAAATACTCTATACCAACTTAGTATTAGCAAGTCATTTTTAGGTCCATTTTCACAAAAAGTGTAAACATGTGGCACATATGGCCTAAGAATCCAGACCAGCCCAACATAGCCGCATTGTCTCGAACAATAGTGTGATGCCCCAATTGTTGGTTTGTCACAATGGTGAAATTAATATTGTCTCTGTATGTAAAAATACTGTAGAGAGACTAAATCGAACTTTGCTACAGATGCTGTGATGCAGACTGATAAGGATAAACATAGCTGGAAGGAACATCTGCAGAAGGCAATCCATGCCTACAACTGCACCAAACATGAATCAACGGGGTACTCGCCCTTCTACCTTATGTATGGTCACCATCCCCAACTCCCCATTGACTTATTGTTCGGGCTGGTGCAGGAAGACGGATTCAACACCCCACACGGGTATGCTGAACGCTGGGCAGATCGGATGGCTGAAGCGTATAGAATTGCAGCGCAGAGCAAGCAGATGAGTCTTCACAATAAAGAGTACTATGACCAGAAAGCCAGCTGAGTCATCCTAAGACCTGGAGATCGTGTCCTTGTAAGGAATCTAAGTCAGAAAGGTGGCCCAGGAAAGCTGCGTTCTTATTGGGAGCCCACCATTTATGTTCTGAAAGAGCAACTAGGTGACAACTTTGTATACAAAGTGCATCCTGAAAACAATGAATGCAAGATTAGAACACTGCACTGAAACCTCCTTTTGCTTGTGAATGACTTACCAACACCAGAGAGCCTGGACCCAGAGAGACAGGAAGTACCTCAGAGGAGACGTGTTGTGACAAGGGGACAGCAAAACAGAAAGGTGACACAAAAAGAGGAGGCAGAAGAAGATGGAGAGATTAGATCTGAAGAAGATGAAGGTTACTATATGAGGAGGGACAGCAATTCAAAATATCCAGGAAATGGGAGAGTACAATCAGAAAATGTACTGTCTCAGAAAGGATGGAATGGACCCTGCACCACTGAAAGAGATGATTTACCAATGACTTGCACAAGAGAGACTTTGGGACAGTTACCAACAGAACCAGTAATCCATAGTGCCAATTAATTATATGGTTCCAACTTATTAAAGTTCTGTATAAAGACAAAAGAAAAGTTATTGTTTCACCTTCTGTGGTGGGGAGAGTGTGATGCCCCAATTGTTGGTTTGTCACAATGTTGAAATTAATATTGTCTCTGTAAAAATACATTGAGGGAATGGTGGTTCTGCCAGACCAGTAGAAGGTGCTATGGAAGTGCAGTGTGTTTTTTTATTTATTTATTTATTTATTTATTTTTTTATTGAACAATACCAATTTACAAAAACAAATAGGGAACAATCAAATGCCAAATACAAATATACACTTTTTTTTTCTTTTTAAATCTCCATCCTAAATGTCCATATGTGTATAAATTACATACAATAACAACAAACAAAAAAACATTTATTAACTATTATTTAGGGGGTGCAAGGAAACATAAAATAATAATAATAAAAAAAAAAAAACATATTTAAATCTTACCAAACTTAAAAGGAAAGAAACTCATACATGGATTTATACAATTCTTCAAGGGTTTGATTCTCTTTGGATAAATGCTTTAAAGATTCTAAATAATTTTTGCATTAATTTTTAAAGTAATTTAAAGAGGGCTTACTGTTATTCCACTTACTTTTGTGTATATGGTATTTACCCATTGTAATAATAATGTTCAAAGTATAAGACAACTTTTTTGAAAACCCATCTGCATAAACCAAAATCTGAAACAAGTTTAGTGCTGGAATATCAGTGTTGATATCAATGTTTAACCAACTGAAAAGATCCTGCCAGAATTCCAATATTACTGGACGGAAGTGCAGTGTGTTGCGATGGGTCTGCTGCGTTGTTCGTGATAACCCAGCAAGACCAGAGTTGATCACACGCACATTGTTGTCCTGTGTTTATTTCACCATTCCACAGGTTAGTCGATTGTTTTATATGTCAATCTGCATGGATGTTGAAAGAATATCTGTTAGTGCATATTAAGTGTTGGAAATTAATTCGTTTTGATAACATTTTGCATGGTTAATCATGAAATGAAATCACGATGTTCACCCGCGATTGGATGATATGCCTGTCCAATTACAGTGTTGATTTGAAGGTGAACGTTTAAATATTATGTCTTTATATTAGTTCATTTAATGATTAGTTCTCTTTAAAAACGCATGCAAGTGGTCTGGAATGGGTAAAACACAGAAACGTCATGTTTGAAAACGTGTTTGATATCATTTATTTTATTTGAACTGAGTGAAATCTCTGAAAGTCATGTAAAAAATGAACAACATTTTGAATATGCAAATGAGTAACACAGTGATTGGCTGACGGACAGATCTTCATGAAAACAATGTATTTGCAATAAAGAGACTGAAACAGTGGAGATTTGCATAAAGAAAACAATTTGTTTTGACAATTTATCTTTTTGACATTTGTGTTTGTTCTAATGTGAACATTTTGCTAAAACAAAAATCAAAGCTGATCACACTCACATTGTTGTCCTGTGTTTATTTCACCATTCCACAGATTGCTGGGAATGCTTAACTGTCAGCTGATACGGAGATCCTGTACCCGCTACAATAGCATGCGTTTAAGATGGGACTGTCTGTTTGCTCAACCTATGGAAGATGGGGGGAGTGGATAATGGACTACATTTTTAAGTTGTTTTTTTTTTTAGTATTGGAAAGTCTTTTTGAAGTAATCTTACAGCATGACAATCATGCTCCAAAGCAAACTCTGCTGTTTGAAATGCAGGGAATGTTTTTGCAATTCAATTTAGTGATGCTAGTGGAGCAGAAATGACACTTCACATTTAAGTCAGTGACAATAGATGAATGTACTATATGAGCATATAAGAGAAAATCATTTTATTGATATTATTTAAACAAACATAATTGGGTCATTCCTGGGATTCGGTAATATTTCAACTACAATACATTTGATCAGTTGTCTGAATACTCAACAACATGAGGCACATATTAAACCTCCAACAAATATCTTCCCACCTCAGCCATGAAAGCCCTTTTATTATTTCCGAATTTGTTTTTTTTTTTGTTTTTTTTCCTCAACCCCATCACGGACATAATGGAAGTGGTTTGAAAATGATTCTACACAATACTTGCTATAAAACAAACATCTACCTACTGCTCATATGTCCCTCATATCAGTTTAATGACTAAGTTTCTTATTTTTTTATGTGATTAAGTGACAAAAGTTCAAATTGTGTGTCTGTGGCCTCATAATTGTTTGTTAAAAATGTATTCTGTTACGTTCCAGAACGTATCTTGTGTTGTAATATGTTGGGTGCATAAATGTTGTTCTGTCTCTCTGTTCTGCTCCTGTAGGATGAGTAGTGGCACCTGTTCCGAATCAACCTGATTGACTCCTGATTGGCACCTGTGGCTGTGTGTTTTGGAATAAAAGCTCTCCAGTTTGGAGTTATGATCAGAGACATTACATGACAATCTCTCTCTCTGAGTGCAGGCGGACATTCGCTGTTTCACCTGAGTGCAGGCGGACATTCGCTGTTTCACCTGAGTGCAGGCGGACATTCGCTGTTTCACCTAATGTGTCACAGCTATCTGACAAGTGTGCACAAAATTTGGACAGATAGTTCACCATACCTAATAATCTCTGCAGCCCCTTCACATCTGATGGTCTGGGCATCTCCACTATGGCTCTCACCTTCTCTGGATCAATCTTTAAACCTTCTGAAGTCAGTCTGTGTCCGATGTATGGCACCTCTTTCTGTTTCAGCTTGAGTTTGTTGAAGTTTAGTTTGATGTTTCTGCATCGCTCCAGTAGTTGTCTTAGTTTTTCGTTATGATCTTTCTCAGCTGTCTCATCGTTATCGCCTTCCCCACAAATGAGGATGTCATCCGCTATTATCCGGATTCCTGGGAGCCCCTCCAACGCCTGAGTCAACCTGTGCTGGAAAACTTCTGGAGCCGGGCTGATCCCCATGGGCATTCTGATACATCTATAGCTGCCAAACGAAGTAGCGAAAGTAGTAAGATAACTTTACTCTTCTGAAAGCCTTACATGCCAGAATCCATCCTTTACATCACACACTGTAAAAACTCTCGCTTTAGTCAGATCCGGGAGAACATCATCTATGGTAGTCAGGGGAAAGTGTTGACGCTTAAGTGCTTTGTTTAGTGGTCTTGGGTCAATACAAATTCTTAATTTTCCATTTTGTTTCTTCACCACCATGCTGCTAATCCAATCCGTGCTCTTTTCCACCTGAGCTATGATGCCTCTCTCTACCAGGCTTCCTAGTTCATCTTTTAGATGTTTCATTAGTGCCACCGGAACTCTCCGCTTTGGAAGCCTCACCGGTTTAACTTCAGGATCCACCTCGAGGTTGTATTTCCCTTCCAGGCATCCATCTCCCTCAAATACATCAGCATACTCTCGTTGTATGTCTCTTGTCCCACGTTAACTTTTCTCTGCATCTCTCTGTGGTAACAATATCATCAATTGCCATAATGTTTTCATACTGTGTTCTTACCAGATCCATTGCTTGCACAGCCTTGTTTCCTAGCAGGGGCACTGATGAGCTTTCCTCCACTACAATGAACTCCAGACGATTAAGTTTTCTGTTTCTGGGGTTTCTTATTTTTATTCTGCACTTCCCTATGGGTTTCAAGGTGCTCTTGTTATACATGACCAGAATCTGTTCAGTCTTTTCCATTACTGTGTCAGGGTTTAACAGTTGAATGGGTATGACGTTACAACTGGCGCCGCAGTCTAGTTGAAATTTTTTACTGGCCTCTCATTTATCAGCATGATTGCAATGTTTGTCCTCCTTTTGTGAATTAAGGCTTAGGATTTCTTGATACGGTTCTTCTTCCCTTTCTGCAACACTGTGTATTTCCTTTCTCATTGTCTCTTTTGTTTTGCATGTGGATGCAAAATGTTTCAGCTTGCCACATTTCCTGCACTGCTTTCCGTAAGCTGGGCAACTCTGTTTTTTCCACTCATGCTGTTTTCCACAGAATTTGCACTTAGCTGGTTGTGTTTGTTTGTTTGGCACTCTGGGCCTGTCTAACTCTCTGAACAGCGTGTACTTCTGATTTCTGACCCTCAATAGTCATCACATTCTCTTTTGACAGTTCTGATGCTTTACATATCCTCACACATTTCTCAAGTGTCAGGTCCGTCTCTCTTAATAGGTGTTCTCTCACGTGCGAGTTCATTATGCCGCATACTATTCTGTCTCTAATCAGAGTCTCTAGCCGTTCCAAAATTGCATGTGTCAGCCAGCACTTTCAAATCAGTAACATACTTGTCAAACGTTTCGCCGGAGTTCTGATTTCTGTAGAATTTATCTTTCAACAGTTTCATTCGGTGCCGGATTGCAATGATTTCTGAACGCGGTTAACAGCCATACCATCGTCAGCTCGCCGGCAGGGCCGCGCACATCGTCTTACACAGTTCTCTTCCTGTTTCTCCGATTAGATATTGGAAAACTTTTACCTTCGTTTTGTTGTCCGCATCAAATCCATGTACAGGGAAAATTCCTCTTCCCACACTTTCCAAGCTTTGGGTATGCACATTGCATTCCAATCCAAACGCCCCCTCCATGATCGGCACTCGTCTCTCGCAGTTGCTTTCTCGATAGCAAACTTTAATCTTTCACTTTTATCTCATACTTTACCGCTGCCACCATGTTATATGCTTGGTTCTGTCTGACACTCACTCTATTTCTACAAAATAAAGAGTCTCGCAACCGCATGCTTCTCAGTGCTTACACTTTACTTCACGTGCTTGCGCATCTCAATGACGTCACATACACAGGACTCACAGTTCAACCATACATGGTCTGTCACATCCTTCTGACAATGGCCCTGTCCCAAATGGCACACTCCGGACTTGTGGACTTCCTCAGAGTCCACACTTCGGTGACGTCATGTAGTGCAGACTTATAGGGCCCCTCGCGCAAGTCCACAAGGGCACATTAAGAAGTATTTTTGGGACAGACTCGATCGTGAAGCGTGGTTATTGTTGGACAGGAGCTGCAGGTTCGGTTCGGGGAAATATGCTGCCTGTTGTTGTTTTTACTATTGTGTTTGCGAGATGGCTTGCCATGCAGAGAAATCACATTTATACGCTCCAATGTCGTAGAAGACAAGATTATTTTTCATGCATACAAATGCTGATGTTATGCACGGAGGAAAGGGTAAGCAAGTAAATGTTATTGACTTTGTAGATAAACATATATAACTTGTCAAAAGTCGTTAATGCATTGTCATTATTATTTGATTTACTGTTTAATTTTCTTTTTTCTTATATAATGTATTTTATATTTTTTATGTGTATCTTTTTTTTTTTATGTCGTTTTTAATTTACAGGTTTAAATATCCATACTTCACTTACATATGACTCAGTAAAGCCCTGCCATTCGGTTCTATATAATGAATCGTTATGCGATCAGCCTATTATTCAGCGCGCTATTACTATGTTTGAGACATCAACCACTGGTCGATGACCATAATGTTTGTATAAACCGTAGGTAACAACTGGTAAAATGTACACAGTCATAAAAACCATAATGATACTTACACTTAAATATTTTCTTCTCAGCCATGTTATCAATTGTCTGTGTCCGTGAGCGAAAGCGCTCTTCACACCAGTTGTCTGATTGGCCTTTCGCAAGGACTCCTGGGTACTTGAAGTGCGTGAAGCCTGGATCTATGCGGGCTTCGCGGAAGACCGCTTCAAGGGTACAAAGGGGGCACTGCTGAGCACACTTCAGAGCGTTAAAATGCTAAATGGGACGGCCTACGGACTTGTAGACTCAGCGAGCACACGCAATTTAAGTCCACGAGACCGAAAGTCCGCATGAAGAGCGCCATTTGGGACAGGGCCTATATAGTGTAACAAGTTGTAACATATTGTAACAAGTGCAGGCGGACATTCGCTGTTTCACCTGAGTGCAGGGCTAGTTAAATCTTGTTTCAGTCATTTTATGAGTTATTTTAGGAAGCTGTAGGGAGGTGGGTGCCAATTATTTTGCATTTATTATTTAGAGAGGGAGTTAGGATCGTGTGTGTGTGTGTGTGTGTGTGTGTGTGTGTGTCGAATTAACACAGGCTCTTTTGTTTGTTATTTTTGCATTGCCCTCTCCTGAGGTTATATTATTGCTTGTAAATATTCCTAAGTTTCTGTTTACCAAATAAATCTTTGATTCTAATAACTTGTTCAATGCTGCTGGGACGGGAAAGCAGGGGCTCAGCAACTCTAGCAAGTAACATTTAAAAATATTTAAGTTTCCTGAATTTTTTTATTTTAAACTGTTCCTTCTCTACCCTAGACAGGGGAGGTCGTAACAATTCATTTAAATACTTTTTTTTTTTTTTTTTTTTTTTTTTTGGCCTGGATTTAAAATCGAGTGTGTCTCAGTTCTGGCATTTCATATTTAACTAAAACCTACAATATTTTATTTATTTATTTTTTTTTTTCTTATGCTAGTCCTTAACATGTCAGGCTGCGCTCAGCAAACAATATATAGATTTTGAATTGTGTTCCCGTTTTAACTCTAATATTATCACTCTTGTCTCAGCCCCGTCATAATTTTACTAGGCTTCTTGAATCCTCATATTTTTAACACCATGTTTCATTAAAGTAAATGTATAGCATTTGTAATATAATGCATTGACTATTCCATATTTGTGTCACAATATTCATTAGTGTAGTGAAAGGTTGAGCTTGACAATACCATTTTACTGTAATACACTTCAAAATATGAATGCAGATTATGATTCTTATTTCTACACCACGATTTTGAAGAAAGCTGAATGACACATATGGGCAGAACCAACATTTTTATGGGCTTAAAGAATGGTTGGTGTGACGGGGTTGAGTTCAGACTGATGGCAAAAACTTTATGGCCTGGTTTTTATAATAATATAAAATGTTTTGGGGTTAAAATATCTTTCTCAGCAAATGAACACAAATCTTTGCATAAGTTAAAAAAAATTACAGGCAGTATGGAAAATGTATGATTTTAGTTTTGTGTTGGTGCAAATTCAGTGATTGTTCCTCAGGGACATGACAAAATGCTAGAATTAAGATAGGAAGACATTCTTTTATTATAATAGATTGTTTTAATGCAATAACTATTTAATTCATTATAATGGACATCTCAACATCTTGTAAAAATCTTTCAACATTTAATTTTAGCACACCACCACTTTATAAAGTCTGGGGGCCTGAAATTATCATGTCTTTGTTTTTTTTTTTCATGTCTTTTTATTTTTAGATTCTAGTTCCTGTTTCATGTCATTTGGTTCCCTTGTCATGTGATTTCATGTGTCTTGTTTTCATTGGTTTATTGTCTTATCAGTTCTAGTTTGTCATTGATTTATGGTTATTAATCTTGTTATCTTGTTCATATCGTTTAATTGGTTTTGTTGTTATTGTTTTACCCAATGTCTGTGTATTTAAGCCCTCATGTTTGCAACTGTCTTTTGTCAAGTATTGTTAATGTAACCTTGTTTGTAAGCCAAGTCATAGTCTAGCCAAGTCTAATTCATGTTCATGTTTCACATTTGTAGTCAGGGCTTTTTGGGATTCCACATTTGAAAAATAAAATGCACTTGGGTTCTCACTACGTTCATTGTCAGCACCAGTGCTTCGTTACAGAATACTTGACCACCAAACATGAACAAAAATTAATCTAGACATGACAGAAATATTACAGAATCCCAGGAATTACCCAATTCAAGAGGTTTTAAAAAGCAGTTTGTTCAGGTACACCATATGAGCCACCATGATTATAAGTAGAAAACAAAAATGCATTACATTAAAATGAAGATAAAGAGCCTGTCTCTACAGCAGGCATGCCTTATGTAATGTTTATTAGGAGTAAGTGAACATTAATAATAGCAAGTCTTTTGCCAAACATATGTGCAAGTAAGAGTTTGGTCAGTTTTCTTTTAGCCTCAGTCCCTTAGCAAAGGTTTCTGATAGCTCATCAGGATCTGAGCAGTGCTGCTGGGCTCTACGGAGATCATCCTTTGCTTGTGTGTCCTGCTTGTCTTCAGAAGACACAAAGGCCAAAATTTCTGATGCTTCTGTGACTTTATGCTTGGTGTTGAGATGCCGCTCTGCAATCTGTTTGAGCTTCTTGCCAGCTTGTTTCCTGTCGTAGCTGTCTACATGAATCTTGTATGCTACCTTGAACTGACAGACTGCTTTGTCTTCATCCTTTTTCTTGTAAAGCAAGAACACACCATAGCATGTGTGGCAGTGCTGCTTATCAGACTCGCTGAGAGATTTGTCATATATCAGGGTGGTGAAGATCTTCTCTGCCTCTCCAAATTGCCGGTTCTCTCCATAGGCCTCTGCTAAATTCACTTGGGCATAAATATTGGTAGGTTTCAGTTGTACAGCCTTTGAGAAGTGCTTGATACACTCAGCTGCCTTAGCAGCTTTTTGAGCAGCAGGAATGCGTCTACCAGGCCTCCTTTCCTCAAACATTTGAATAAGCAACTGTTTATGGCACAGACCAATTTGATGATGCAGAAAAGAGGAGTTTGGAGCCATCTTTACTGCACTCTCCAGGACAGAGAGTGATTCGTTAATGGAGCCCTCTGCTCTGAAGAATTTTGCTACATATCTGGTGACTTGCGGCACATCAGGAGACAGTCTGAGGGCCTCCTTTATAAGGTTTTGGGCTTCCTGTCGCCTTGAATTCTGGAGTTTCAGAGCCAAAAGAACCATGATCTCAGTGTTTGTGGGTTCCAAACTAAGAGCCTTTCTAAGCTGTGCAACTGTTCCACTTTCTTCTGCTCTGACTGGCCTTTCTTTATTCATGCCCTCTAGCCTGTACAGCACTATTGCGTAGCCCACATTAAATGACATGTTGTCCGGTTCTGCCTCAAGAGCCTTGGAGAAATTCTCTTTTGCTTGCTCGTAAAATGACCCCCCAAGCCTCAGAAAGCTCCATGCTTTCTCACCATGTACCACAGGCAAGCTGCAGGAGTAATCGGATGAACCTGGTATGTCCTTGCATATACCTTTCACTTTTTCCAAGTAATGTTCCACACCATCAAGCTTCCGTAAGTGATAGTGTATCCAAGCAAAGCTGGAGAATGTCACTAGGAAGTCTGTTTTCTTTCCCTTGTCTTCCCTCAATGCTGATTCTGCTTTTTGCAGGTAGTCCAGTGCACTCTCTGTTTCACCTTTCAAGTGGCTGATAAAAGCCAGAATGTTGAAATATGTGGCATGGTACTTTTGAGGGCAAAATTTTATCCTATCAAAGAGTTTGTCTGGTAAGCTGTTCAGATCTCGTAGGTCTAATTTCTCCACACCCCATGTAAAAAGGCATTCCAGCTGCCCAAGCCTAGCTTCCATGTTTTCGTTGCTAGAGAAGAAGGGAAAAGAGATAATAATTGCTTTGAATCACGTATACATACAATGCAAAATTATTTTTACACATCATTACCAGTATAACACTACAATTGAAGTGTTTATCTTTATTCTGCACATATTGGTTTGTAAATCTAAATTTGATATGCAAATTATACCTATACATTTGAGAACTTGCAAATCACTTCTATTACATATTACAAATTTGTATAAATAGGCTATTTTAGTTAAAACATTTCAATAGGAAATTATATACACCGGTTTTAGACAGGTTCGTTTTTTAGATCCTAAACAGGACCCACATATGCATATCGGTTGCAAAAGAATAGGTTCTTCTTGGTAACTATTATCTCATTTTAAGAGTCCAGGATGTGTTGATGACAAATATTTGAGCAGATGTTAAAGTGGGACAGATTGGAGACGCTGTGCGCAACATGAAGAGTCATTGTCACGAAAACGAAACCAAACCACTGAGGGATAAGTTTCGATTTTGTGATAACACCTATTAGTATCGGAGCTGTGCTTGTCCAAATGATTTCGTTTTCTTTGTAAGATTTGTATTTGTCATATGCCCATTTGTTAGGGAGGGATGGTGACATTTTCCTGTACGGTACGTCATGTCGCCGTATGTCATATTGTTCAATAGCCAAGATTATGCTACATTTCACAGTATAAAAGGGAGCTAAAGGCACTTTGGATTTTATTTTATCCCAAAACACTAAACAGAAACAAAAACTACGACACAATGACTGCTTTTCCAAAAACACGTTTGATCATTTATTTTTAACATTTAGGCTAATAACCTTTAAAATGTTGCAAATGTATTCACAGAAATTTTCAAATTTTTCCAAGTAAATATTTAATGTATTTTTTATGTTTTATTCAAGGTGAATAAATCAAAGGTTTTTTTTTTTTTTTAAACAGTCCAATAAGTGAAAGGATATTGACGGCAATCACTGTATCTTTAGATAACAGAATATTTACGTTGGAAATGTCTGACTAGCTGATGGTTTTGCTAACATCAAAATCATTATAAATTGTAAATGCATCTTACCTCATCTTGGTTGTCTGTACAATAAATGCTTCAGAAGCTGTATGATGCCGAAGATGGTCCAGACACTGTTTTATAGTCCTTTCCCAGAGATGGGAGGGTCAAACTTAGAATGAAAACGTTACTGAAACTTAACCCTGGCCAAGAAAGAATGAGAGAGAGAGAGAGAGAGAGATGTTATATTTATTCCTCTTTTGCATCAGCTGATTCTCCTTACGTAACAGTTGGATCCTGCCAATTTTTAGTCATTTTTAGTTCCATTTTCACAAAAAGTGTGCCTAAGAATCCAGACCAGCCCAACATATCAGCATTGTCTCGAACAATAGCATGAGTTTAAGATGGGACTGTCTGTTTGCTCAACCTATGGAAGATGGGGGGAGTGGATAATGGACTTTATCCACTTTTTTTTTTTTTTTTGTTTTCTTTTTTTTTTAGTATTGGAAAGTCTTTTTGAAGTAATTTTACAGCATGACAATCATGCTCCAAAGCAATCTTTGCTGTTTGAAATGCAGGGAATGTTTTTGCAAATTCAATTTGGTGATGCTAGTGGAGCAGAAATGACACTTCACATTTAAGTCAGTGACAATATAAGATGAATGTACTATATGAACATATAAGAGAAAATCATTTTATTGATATTATTTAAACAAACATAATTGGGTCATTCCTGGGATTCGGTAATATTTCAACTGCAGTACATTTGATCAGTTGTCTGAATACTCAACAACATGAGGCACATACTAAACCTCCAACAAATATCGTCTAGGTTACGGATGTATTACCTCTGTTCCCTGACGGAGGGAACGATACGTTGTGTCAAAGAAGCAACACTAGGGGTCTCTCTTGAGCGCCAAATATATCTCTGATCTATGAAAAAAGGCCAATGGGAATTATGGAAAGCCGTATTTGCATACCCTGCCCAGACATACGGGTATAAATGCGGGCAAATACGTCGAGATACATCACATGGGTCCCTCAGGTCACATGTGGAAAAAATGGCATGGTGGCAGATCCAGCCTCAAAGAGGGGGAGTTGCTACAGCACGGCGACCGGAGGGAAGCTGGCACTGCCTAAGGGAGACGCGGGTCCACTCGCATGGGGACCGTACTGCGGAAAATACACACAGGAGGAGTCCATGTAGGTGTCCAGACCTGTGGAGCACCTATACCAGTATGGGTAGATTAAGTACCCATAGTGGATTGGGTCAGCGAATTCCTCCGCTGAATTGCGGACCCATAGGGCTAGGGCGGAATCGTCCAGGGATCCGAGTATATGGAATCTCCTGGGAGAGAAAGCGTACAATTTTACCTCGACCGAGGGAAAGGGCGCTAGGTGCAAGCTATCCACCCGGTCAGTTCATCAGCGTGTTACCGAGTTCTACCGGCTCGGACCTGAGAAGACATGGGACGATACTGACTCAACCCTGAGATTGTAAAACCTTGCTATATAGGTGTTGCCCAACCCGCTGCTCTAAAAATACCCCTGGCCAGTGCCCACGAGAACGCAACACTCCTTGTTGAGTGAGCTCGGACCCGCAAGGGTGGGGGGGCATGGCCTGGGTGTGGTAGGCCAATGAAATGGCATCCATCACCCAGTGGGAGAGCATCTGTTTGGAGACAGCGTTCCCTTTCCGCTGTCCGCCAAAGCAGACAAAGAGCTGCTCAGAACATCTAAAGCTCTGCGTGCGGTCCAAGTAGGTACGCAAAGCACGTACTGGACACAGCAAGGAAGGGGCTGGTCAGTGTCAGTGACGATGTTGTCCTACAGGCCTTGGAGGGGAGTACAGGGTGACCCCACCAGGTGGTAGGGTTTTCGGGGCATAGGTGAAGCGCAACAGACCTATCCACCTGAGGAATTGCTGTGTACCCGTGGGCCGCTCCGCCGTTGAGGGTAGCAAGAGCAGATGAGCGAATGGCTTTGTGACGTGTGGAGAGCGGTGCCTTCCATGCAGCCGTCAGCTCATCATGCACCTCCGGGAAAAACGGGACCGGGGGGGCTCGTCTGTGAGCGGCGCGGAGCCCCAAGGAACCAGTCATCCAACCGCAATGGCTGTGGGGAGGACGGAGGGTTCCAGTCCAGCCCCACGCTGGTGGCGGCCCGGGCAAGCATATCGGACATTTGCGCGTCGGCCTCAGCCTGGGCATGCAGGCCCGAAGGTGGCAGCCCAGGGGAGTCCTCAGCATCAGACGCCGCGCTCTCCGATGCAGTGGCGAGCTCATCCACCTCAAGCTCTAGAGGATAGGCAGACTGGCCGTGAGGCGAGCTGCTGTTGCCTCAAGCACGGACGGGAGTCAACGAGCGTGCCGGGGGCGGGTGGTCCGAGGGGGCGTATGCGGCAGAGCTGCACCCGCTGCCATCCCCAGATCGCCTCCATTACCAGCCACACCGTCCTCATTCCTGTGGGAAGAAGGAGCAATGCGGGGGGTGGCTGGAATGGCGTGCTTTCTGTTGAAAGCAAGCCCCGACCACAACGTTGCCGTGGTCATGTTCTCGCAGTGAGAACATGAACCATCCACAAACGCTGCCTCGGTGTAATCGCAACCCAGACACACGAGACAATACCTGTGGCCGTCTGAAGCGGAGAGCACTCTACCGCATCCGGGAACTACGCAGGGGCGGAAGGGCATCTTTATAAAGACGCGTCCTGAAAAGGACGTTCAACGCCAGCTGCGTATTTGCTCTTTTAGAGAAAATCACTCTTTTATAACTCTTTAAGTTTCTTGCACTGTTGAAGTGCCCAGGGGCAAACTGCACTGCCGTGCAGAGAAGGAGAAAGCCACTGTAATGCGCTGTCGAATCCAACAGGCAAGCGTCAGAGGAAAACAGGAACAGGTGTGTAACTCGCAGCTGACTGTAACACGACCATCGGCTCCGAAGAAGATTTCTGAATGAACTCGATGTATTTGCCTGCTTTTATACCCGTATGTCCGGGGCGGGGTATGCAAATACTAAAATTGCAAATACCTAATTCCCATTGGCCTTTTTTCATAGATCAGAGGCATATTTGGCGCTCAAGATAGACCCCTAGTGTTGCTTCTTCGACACAACGTCGAAGTGAGCGACAGACGGGAAACTTCCCACCTCTGCCATGAAAGCACTTTAATTATTTCCTATTTTGTTTTTCTGATTTGGACACCTTTTTTCTTCAACCCCATCACGGACATAATGGAAGTGGTTTGAAAATGATTCTACACAATACTTGTTATAAAACAAACATCTACCTACTGCTCATATGTCCCTCATATCAGTTTAATGACTAAAAACATCAAATGTATGACGTTTCTTATGTTTTATGTAGCGACAAAAGGTCAAATTGTGTGTCTGTGGCCTCATAATTATTTTTTTTTAAATGTATTCATTTCAAATATTTAACTAAAACCTCAACTTTTTTATGCTAGTCCTTAACATGTCAGGCTGCGCTCGGCAAACAATATATAGATTTTGAATTTTGTTCCCGTTTTAACTCTAATATTATCACTCTTTTATTTGTGTCACAATATTCATAAATGTAGTGAATATCTCCACCCTATCACAGGCTGACAGTGAAGAAATGTGATGTGGTTGTCTGTGGCAGAGTTGTTTTTTATTTCTCAAAATGGACACTATTCCTCATGTGGTGTAGGACAGAAGTCCACTAAGCATACATGATATTGTGATAATGAATTGTATATATTTATGGATTTTAATATAATTTTAAAAAGTCCTGATGTAATCTTAATTTCAAGTGACAGGGTTGAGTTGTTGAGCTTGACAATACCATCTTACTGTAATACACTTCAAAATATGAATGCAGATTATGATTCTTACTTATTTCTACACCACACTTTTGAAGAAAGCTGAATGACGTCACTTCTGAGTAATGACACATATGGGCAGAACCAACATTTTTATGGGCTTAAAGAACAGTTGGTGTGATGGGGTTGAGTTCAGACTGATGGCAAAAACTTTATGGCCTGGTTTTTATAGTAATAATAATAATATAAACATTATTTGGTAAAATATCTTTCTCAGCAAAGGAACACAAATAAATCTTTGCATAAATTACAAAAATTATAGACAGTATGGACATTTAATGATTTTAGTTTTGTGTTGGTGCAAATTCAGTGATGTTCCTCAGGGACATGACAAAATGCTAGATTTAAGATAGAAAGAAGACATTCTTTTATATAAAAGATTGTTTTAATGCAATAACTCTTTTAATTCATTATAATGTACATATCAACATCTTGTAAAAAGCTTTCAACATTTACTTTTAGCACATCACCACTTTATAAAGTCTGGGTGCCTGAAATATTACAGAATCCCATGAATTACCCAATTCAGGAGGTTTTAAAAAGCAGTTTGCTCATATACACCATATGAGCCACCATGATTATAAATAGAAAACAAAAATGCATTTTACCAAAATGTAGATTAAGAGCCTGCACTTTTGCAACCATCCTGCTCAACTTGAACCGGTGTCTCCAGTATGGGAGGCAAATGCACTAACAAGGAGGCTATAGGCTATGGCCTCTGACATCAGTAGCTATTGTGCCTGTTGAAGCCAGGGAAGTGAGGTTTACACACTGCACAGTTACCTACCAGCTGGCTACTGTTACAGTCACCCGTCTAAACCTCACACCCATCCGGGTCACGGCACCACTGCAACCGGTCCCGCTCAACCTACTCTGAACGGGATTTGAACTGGCATCTCAGGTGTGGGAGGCAGGTACGCTGACAAGGAGGCTAAAGGCTACAGCCGCTAACGTCTTGAAGCCAGGGGAGTGAGGTTTACACACTGCACAGCTACCTACCAGCTGGCTACAGTTACATACATATATATGAATATGTGTATGTATAGGTTTGTGCATAGGGCTCTAATATGATATGATGTGGTGGCTTTTTATTATTTAATTGTATCTCGTGTTTTTAAATGTGCTTAAGTAATGTATCTTATGACATATAAATCAGTCTGATGTCTAAATTGTCTTAATTGGTTGAGACAGGCTTGTTAGCTAATTACTAAACGTCCATTGTGATGTCACTGCTTTCACCTGTATGTGTAATGGCTGACTATATATACTGCTCTCCATTGTACGGAAATTGTACCTTAATAAAGGCTTGTTGCCGAAACATTGGTAATAAAATAAACTTGTAAGAGAGTGTGCAAAACTTATAACTAATTATCCCTTTATAGCTTAAAATCTTGAAGAATGGCTTAAAGTTCAATGTTGCCAAGAGGTGCTAAAGGCCAGCTAATAAAAATATCAGGTCATTTTCAAGTGTCTTTTCTGTCAAGGTCATGCAAATTGGCAAAATTCATGTTGCCATTTGAAATCCCTTACCTCAGGGATTATTAAACAACACCTGACACTGATATGCACCCCTGCATATAGATAAAAGATTGAGTGACAGATTTATTATTATGATTATTTGTATCTATACGCTTTAAAACTAATTTTAGGAAATACTGAGTAATATTTATTAGCTTTATTCAACAAGATGTTATGTCAATGATAGGTTAATCTTAAAACAGGCATATACAGGCAATACAATTTTATATTATCAATCTTCTATTGAACACAGTGTACAATTTACAATCATGTAGAATAGATGCAATTGTTGCAAGTAGACGAAGCACAATCAGTAACTTACAGTATATTACAATACTTATACACCAGTAAACATACAAGGCCTAATGTTGTGATTTTACTTTAAAGACAGCCTGAGAGCACAAAGGTTACTGAGGTACTCAGCATTGTCTCCATAACTCAGAGCTTTCTCATAGCACTCAATGGCTTGACGGTTCTCTCCTTTCACTCTGTGAATGAAACCTAGTATCCCATGAGCATCTGCATCATCTGTGTTTCTATGGATACGTTTATCAGCGATCTTTTTCAAATTGTAGGCACTTTTCTTCCCTTCAATTGATTCTGGGAACATCTTCAGACATTCCATGTAGTGCTTGATAGCCAAAGCCTCACATTTGTGGCAATGCAGCTGGAATTCAGCATAGTAAAAGTTGATCACATGGAGATTGTCATTTTTCTGTTTGGCTGTTTTAAATGTGATCTCAAATAGCTCATCAGCCCGTGACAGTTCACGCCGTTCTCCGTACTGCAGTGCCAGATCACTCATTGCAGAAATGAAGGAGGGTTTTAGGGTGGTAGCCTTTTCCAAATGATAGATACATAGATCACGAATTTGTTGAACCTTAGACATCTTGGCATGGTGGCTTCCCTCCTGCAGCAGTTGAATTTTCTTAAGCTTATAGCAGAGAGCTAACTGATGATGAATGAAACTTGAATTTGGTGCATTTTCAAGTGCTCTCTTCAACAGAGTCATAGACCTATCAACACATCCTTTATTCCTGAAGTATTTCCCCACATATCGCATGACATGCGGGTGTTCTGGAGATCTTTCTAAAGCCTTCTCTACCAAGATTTCGGCCTCATCGTACCTCTTGTAAACTGCCAGTCGCATCCCTAGGAGAACCTTAAGAACATCATCATCTGGATTTGTGTCAATGGCCCGTCTCAGTTGCTTGATTGTGAGGGAATCCTCTAAAGTGAAGGACTCGTATTCAGTGCGATGCAAAGCGATGGCATAACCAGCGTTCCACTCACCTTCTTCTGGTTCCTGTTCTAAGGCCTTTCTGAAACATTCTTTGGCTCTGTCGTAGTACGTGGGAGAAAATTTAAGAAAGGTCCATCCCTTCTCACCAAGCACCTCTGGAACAGATGAAGATTCAGTTGGAATCAGTTCATTTATCTTCTGAAGTTTCTTCAGGTAACTTTCACACTCTGTATAGTTCTTCATGTGGTAGTTCATCCAGGCAAGGTTTCCATAGGTGACAATGAGAGTCTTGTGGAATTCCTCCCCATGGCATTCCATGCTGAGCTTCACAGATGTCATGAGGTTGCAAAGTGCCTCTTCATGAAACTCCAAAAGGAATTTTACATATGCCAAAGCACTGTAAGTTTGTGCAAGTCCCTCCTTCTTTCTCAGATCTAACTTAATCTGTTCTTCTAGTCTACTGAGAACATCCGTTACATTGAAATCATCTTTTATCAAGGCCCAAGTAAAGTGGCATTCCAGCTGGAGAAGATTTTCTCTTAAAGATCTGTCCTGATTCACACTAGTAAAAAGCAACAACAACAGGATGAGAGAAATGAATTGAATTACTTATAATCAGCACAGTTTTTTCAGAAACAAAATCTATTATTAATCCAACATTGAATGTAATCAACAGGATGGTATAAAATAGATCAAATAAATATTGTAATGCAATACTGACTTCACTCTTGTTTATAATTTGTAACTCTTTCATGACAGTGAGCTCTACTTTACATTCAGTTATTTATCCTTATGTTTTTTAAAATATGATAATCACTGTATCTTTAGATAACAGAATATTTACGTTGGAAATGTCTGACTAGCTGATGGTTTTGCTAACATCAAAATCATTATAAATTGTAAATGCATCTTACCTCATCTTGGTTGCCTGTACAATAAATGCTTCAGAAGCTGTATGATGCCGAAGATGGTCCAGACACTGTTTTATAGTCCTTTCCCAGAGATGGGAGGGTCAAACTTAGAATGAAAACTGAAACTTAACCCTGGCCAAGAAATAATTAGAGCGAGAGAGAGAGAGAGAGAGAGAGAGAGAGAGAGAGAGAGAAACGTATGTATAAATCATGACTACTCACATGAGATGAGGACTGTAGTTACAGGTGAAACTCGAAAAATTAGAATATCGTGAAAAAGTTCATTAATTTCAGTAATTCAACTTAAAAGGTGAAACTAATATATTATATAGACTCATTACAAGCAAAGTAAGATATTTCAAGACTTTATTTGATATAATTTTGATGATTATGGCTTACAGCTTATGAAAACCCCAAATTCAGAATCTCAGAAAATTAGAATATTGTGAAAAGGTTCAGTATTGTAGTCTCAAAGTGTCACACTCTAATCAGCTAATTAATCCAAAACACCTGCAAAGGGTTCCTGAGCCTTTAAATGGTCTCTCAGTCTGGTTCAGTTGAATTCACAATCATGGGGAAGACTGCTGACCTGACAGTTGTGCAGAAAACCATCATTGACACCCTCCACAAGGAGGGAAAGCCTCAAAAGGTAATTGCAAAAGAAGTTGGATGTTCTCAAAGTGTTGTATCAAAGCACATTAATAGAAAGTTAAGTGGAAGGGAAAAGTGTGGAAGAAAAAGGTGCACAAGCAGCAGGGATGACCGTAGCCTGGAGAGGATTGTCAGGAAAAGGCCATTCAAATGTGTGGGGGAGCTTCACCTGGAGTGGACTGAGGCTGGAGTTACTGCATCAAGAGCCACCACACACAGACGGGTCCTGGACATGGGCTTCAAATGTCAAACGTCTTACATGGGCTAAAGAAAAAAAGAACTGGTCTGTTGCTCAGTGGTCCAAAGTCCTCTTTTCTGATGAGAGCAAATTTTGCATCTCATTTGGAAACCAAGGTCCCAGAGTCTGGAGGAAGAATGGAGATGCACACAATCCAAGATGCTTGAAGTCCAGTGTGAAGTTTCCACAGTCTGTGTTGGTTTGGGGAGCCATGCCATCGGCTGGTGTTGGTCCACTGTGCTTTATTAAGTCCAAAGTCAACGCAGCCGTCTACCGGGACATTTCAGAGCACTTCATGCTTCCTTCAGCAGACAAGCTTTATGGAGATGCTGACTTCATTTTCTAGCAGGACTTGGCACCTGCCCACACTGCCAAAAGTACCAAAACCTGGTTCAATGACCATGGTATTACTGTGCTTGATTGGCCAGCAAACTCGCCTGACCTGAACCCCATAGAGAATCTATGGGGCATTGCCAAGAGAAAGATGAGAGACATGAGACCAAACAATGCAGAAGAGCTGAAGGCCACTATTGAAGCATCTTGGTCTTCCATAACACCTCAGCAGTGCCACAGGCTGATAGCATCCATGCCACGCCACATTGAGGCAGTAATTAATGCAAAAGGGGCCCAAACCAAGTACTGAGTACATATGCATGATTATACTTTTCAGAGGGCCGACATTTCTGTATTTAAAATCCTTTTTTTATTGATTTCATGTAATATTCTAATTTTCTGAGATTCTGAATTTGGGGTTTTCATAAGCTGTAAGCCATAATCATCAAAATTATATCAAATAAAGTCTTGAAATATCTTACTTTGCTTGTAATGAGTCTATATAATATATTAGTTTCACCTTTTAAGTTGAATTACTGAAATTAATGAACTTTTGCACGATATTCTAATTTTTCCAGTTTCACCTGTATATCAGTAACCTTATAAACGTTGTTTTATTTTATATGGTGCAGGGGCGCCCTCAGGTGGGCTGCCATTTTAGAGTCACATGACAAGCTGAATACTACTGGCTTAATCTCAGTAACCATCTTGTTATTGGACACTTTCACTCCTGAATTAAATGAATTACTGCTGATTGTGAATAGTGAAACTTAACCCTGGCCAAGAAATAATGAGAGAGAGAGAGAGAGAGAGAGAGAGAGAGAGAGAGAGAGAGAGAGAGAGAGAGGACATAGGCTGGTGTGTAATGTTTGCAAGTTTAATTAAGGCAGGTGTTATATTTATGCCTCTTTTGCATCAGCTGATTCTCCTTATGTAACAGTTGGATCCTGCCCAGTTTTCCTTTCTGACATTGAAGTGATTGATCAAAATATGAATTTATGTCATTTAAAGGTGAAGTGTGTCATTTTGTTCTATGCTGAAATACTTAAAATACTCTATACCAACTTATTATTAGTAAGTCATTTTTAGTTCCATTTTCACAAAAAGTGTGCCTAAGAATCCAAACCAGCCCAACATAGCAGCATTGTCTCGAACAATAGCATGAGTTTAAGATGGGACTGTCTGTTTGCTCAACCTATGGAAGATGGGGGGAGTGGATAATGGACTCAATTTTTAAGTTGGTTTTTTTTAGTATTGGAAAGTCTTTTTGAAGTAATTTTACAGCATGACAATCATGCTCCAAAGCAATCTTTGCTGTTTGAAATGCAGGGAATGTTTTTGCAATTCAATTTGGTGATGCTAGTGGAGCAGTAATGACACTTCACATTTAAGTCAATGACAATATAAGATGAATGTACTATATGAGCATATAAGAGAAAATCATTTTATTTATATTATTTAAACAAACATAATTGGGTCATTCCTGGGATTCGGTAATATTTCAACTACAATACATTTGATCAGTTGTCTGAATACTCAACAACATGAGGCACATATTAAACCTCCAACAAACAGAGGCGTTTCCAGCATTGAAGGACATACGGGGTTTAGCCCAGACAATTTTATTTTCACACTAGCAACCACTTCTCTGTAGTCCAAAGCTGGTGAGAGGGTATTCTTTGAGTTTTGCTCTGGCTGGGCCTGTTTCTACAGTTCCTAAATCTTCCACTCTAGTACTATCCTCGACTAACTCATCCTCCCTCCTTGCTGAATCATCTGTGATGCAAAAGAACAGATACAGCACATAACTTATTGCAAATCAGCTTCAAACAACTAATTCATCAAGTGCTACATATTTCAAATTGTGGACCAATACCATTGAATTAAATGTATTGGGAAGAGCAGATCAGTGGGATTGCCCTAATATCTATCATGATTCTTGAATTTTCATGTACATTACCATAAAGTCATCACAAAAGAGTTTATAGTTTATATTATAGTGAGTAAAGTGAGGTAAAAAAATATTGAATATAAATAATTTATATTTTTTGACATAGTCAAAATGATGTATAAGATCCTAAGTTAAAGCAATACATGAATGACTTTAGTCTAAGTTCATTGACACACTATGGCATCGAACTGTATATAATTCTCATCATCTCTATGAGAATAATTCATCTGTCAAAATCCTTTCATTAGGATCATTGGGATAAACAATGTTTCACTTTTAACTTTCTCTAAAGTACAGTGACTGATTAATTGTTACCAGTTTCCATGCCTAATTCTGGCACAGCTGCTGCTGCTCCTCAGTCTGTTGCTCATCTTTGCTACACTCTAAAAAACCATTTAATCAAATCAAAGTGTATATTTCCTACAAACTAATATCACAAAACAAGTCACACATACATTTTATGCTAATGCTTATTGGTTATCCTTAGCGAAAGCAACACATGATAAACAAGAAAAGTACACCCCGAACGGGACTAGAAACACAGTCTCCAGCGTGAGAAGTGAGTGCGCTAACTAGGAGCTACCAAGTTGCATCACTCTGTAGAAGGAGGCTAAAGGCTATGTAATGGCAGTCGGTAGTGGACATCTTGAGGTTTAGCCTACTGTGGGTGAAAGCCAGCTAGATGATGATCTTCAGACTTTAAGGACAAAAACAAATGTGAATTCTTACCCACTGATTTCTTTCGGAAAAATCCCCAAAGCCTCATTTGCTTAATTTTTGCTGTCATTCCTGCTAATTGCCGTTAACTTGCCACTAAGTAACGTTAGTTGATGTCAACGACTGTGCAAGCTCCTCCCCTACCTGCTGCATATTCAACAGAGAGGAAGAAACGGAGTCGCCCATAGGCTACCGACAGCAAAGGAACTTATTCTATAGGCTAGATTATGCCTGTGTCTATTTTTACAGGCTGTATGCAGTATGTGCAAAGCCAAAGCACAATGAAATAAGGCAACTTATGATTTCGAAGGTTTACATAGGCTTTTGTCCGGTTTCACAGGGCCGTATCAAGACAGTGTGGTGCCCCTGGGCACTATACCTCAAAAGGCCCCCCCCCCCCAAAAAAAAGTCCGATCGCGCGCGCACACACAAACACACACACACACTCCAGCATTGCAATCTTGATCAGACTGTTCATTATGCGAAATAGAGCGATATGTATCGCTATTTAGTTTTATTTATTTTTATACCGTGTATTCTCCGTGTAAATTCGTGCACCGAGACGTGACGCCCGTACCTTTTCGGTTCAATACGAATAACTTACATGTACCGTCCCACCCCTAATATTTATCTTCATTAATGTCCTCTTCCTCACCCGAGTCTTCCTCGCTCCTGTCTCCCCCAAGGACAAGGAGAATATCCTCATTCGCCTGGCGGTCATCGCCGACGCCCTGACTAACATTAGCAGCTGCTGCATCTCCCCCGCTAGCAGCGCCAGCGGTGTCAGACTAAGTGTTAGTGCTGCTGGTGTCTGCAATTCCCGTGTTCTCCCAAAAAACTAGTGATTTAACAAAAAATGTGTCGATCCCTGGAACATTTTTTATTGTAGCTAAACGTCTAGCATCCTTCTCTTTCTTTAATCTTCTTTTTGCGAAACCACTCAATTGCCGTCTGTCCATTTTGGATTTTGATTCATTTTCTGTAGTAGCCGTTAAAAAAATGACACATTTGCGCGTAATTGTTGTGGACCAACTCAACTGTGACAGACTGGGGAGGGGGGGAGTGATAGTGGTCATGTAATCTTCATTTATTTATAATTTATTATTATTATTATTATTATTATTGTTAAATTAGTGTTCATAAACAAGTTATGTATGGTCTTTCAAGAATTTCAAGTTACTAATATAACAATTTACGAAAAATATTTTTAAAGCTTGTGTCATGTGGTGCCCCCTAGTGGTTGTGAATGGTTGGTGCCCCTGGGCACTGGCCCAAGTGCCCTTATGGATAATCCGGCTCTGCGGTTTCATATTTGTCAGTCAACTATTCAAAATACATTCAGGGCTACACTCAAAACATTCGGGGCTGAAGCCCCGGCAAAATCGGCTCTGCCAACAAATATCTTCCCACCTCTGCCATGATACTTGTTTATCTTTATTCTGCACATATTGGTTTGTGAATCTAAATTTGATATGCAAATTATACCTATACATTTGAGAACTTGCAAATCACTTATATTACATATTACAAATTTGTATGTGTAAATAGGCTATTTTAGTTAAAACATTTCAATAGGAAATTATATAGGCCTACACCGGTTCGTTTTTTAGATCCTAAACAGGACCCACATATGCATATCGGTTGCAAAAGAATAGGTTCTTCTTGGTAACTATTATCTCATTTTAAGAGTCCAGGATGTGTTGATGACAAATATTTGAGCAGATGTTAAAGTGGGACAGATTGGAGACGCTGTGCGCAACATGAAGAGTCATTGTCACGAAAACGAAACCAAACCACTGAGGGATAAGTTTCGATTTTGTGATAACACCTATTAGTGTCGGAGCTGTGCTTGTCCATATGATTTCGTTTTCTTTGTAAGATTTGTATTTGTCATATGCCCATTTGTTAGGGAGGGATGTACGTACCGTACATTTTCCTGTACGGTACGTCATGTCGCCGTATGTCATATTGTTCAATAGCCAAGATTATGCTACATTTCACAGTATAAAAGGGGGCTAAAGGCACTTTGGATTTTATTTTATCCCAAAACACTAAACAGAAACAAAACTACAACACGATGGCTGCTTTTCCAAAAACATGTTTGATAATTTATTGTTAACATTTAATAACCTTTAAAATGTTGCAAATGTATTCACAGAAATGTTCACATTTTTCAAATAAAAATAATTGCTCATATTGACTGATCTAATCACAATGGAGATTATTTCTTTATAGAAAACTTGAGTTAAAATGCCAAATGTGATTGAAATGAAAAGGAACCAACAGGAAATGTGTTATATTAAATATGAATTATCTTAATTTGTAACTCAAAAAAACATATATCACTGTAACCTCTCACCTGCACTTAAATTAATTTTTTATCCAAAACAACCTTTCATGATTATTTCTTTTATACACATTTTCAAAATCAGGGCTGTAGCCAGGGTTTGAAAATTAGTGAGGTCCACGGTGAGGTGTCAAGACTTTTACCAAAATGACACCTATAGGCCTAAATGCAACATATTCTATACATCAAAATGGAGTATAAAAATGAAAGTACAGTTAAAAAAAAAAAAAAAAGATTACTGTGGTTAGATGTAATTATTGTATGTAATTAATTTGTATAAAATAATAATTATATGAAATTTGTAATGAAAATCAATACCCTCAACACATGTAGAAATATTAAACAACCTCCATAAAAGTGACTGTTATTGCCCTAATATAAAATATTTAATATTTTTGTAGGCTAACAGTATTAACATTTATTGCAAATATATACACTATTTCTGGCAAACCGTCCAAACTAAATTATACATGCATGCAGACACTCAAAGGAGTTATCAACCGCTTATTTATTTTTTCTTCAGTTGTACATAGCATCCAAATTTATTTTTGAATATGAAAAAATGACCGGTGACCTCATAGCTGGCTACGGCCAATTGGCAAGTGCTCTTGCGACACTGATAAAGGGAAAATAAATATAGGAAAATGTACAAATAGAGTACAGCGGGGCTCAAATTTGCTTTTTCTGGTTTTAAATTTTAAAATAAAATGTAGATAATTTTAGACCGAACTTTGCGTCCAAAAAAAAGCTTATTTCAGCCCTGTTGTACCCTATTTGTACGTTTTTCTATATTTATTTTTCCTTTATCAGTGTCGCAAGAGCACTTGCCAATTATTACCAGAAGGAAGCAGTATTTACTTAAGAAAGAAATCAGAAGAACTTTTTTAACCGATCCTCCTTTCTGTTCCTCGATAGCAGCTATCAAGCGCCCACGGAATATGTGTTTTGCATATTATTTTGTATGATTTAGGAATATTTCGCTTGGTTTACATGTTCGTAGTTTAGCAGATCAATATAAGGTAGAACAGATATCTCAACGGAATAACGTTACAGCACCCATCTTGAGTTTACAACGCCATTGACTAATGGTAATGTTAGCAGTTTCTGAAAGTAAGTACTTTACTCTTTTTTGTGTTATTCTATTTGCACTATCATTGATTACAACGGTACTTCTTCCTATCGTAGTATGTAAAAGTTAATATTATAATATTTGTTTGTACAAAACAAGTTCCAATGTCTACAGCATTGCTTAATTTTTGTATTCATGGATATAAAATAGATTAAAGTTAATTATTAACTATGTGGCCAATATGAAATTGAGAAGCCTTTTTGGAGTCTTCTGGAAATTCCAAGTGGAAAACCCATGTAAGGGCAGAAACGTAATAAAGGGGTGGGCCCCGGTGAGGCAATAAGGCTATATAGGCAAAGCGTTGAAAGAGCATGTGTTACTACTCTTACACACAACAGTACAGAACTGTTAAGGAATTGAGAAGATGTCTGGACTAGTACAGTACATCTGGGATTGCGTTCTACAGTACGAGACCTTGCTACGGTCTCCCTTTTTCCCAGTGCTCTTCTCTCTCACAGTCTACTTAAGTTTCTGCCTACCTTTCCTGGTGCTGGACACCCTGTCTCCCAGAGTAGCACTCGTGAGGAGATACAAGATTCAACAGAAAACCAGCGTGTCTTGGAGTATGATGTGGAGCTGCCTTGCACTCTCAATCTACAATCATGCCGTGTACATCTTCCCGCTGAGTGTCCTGCATTGGTATTGGAGACCTGTCAACTACACAGCAACAGCACCTGGGATCCTGCAAGTCATATGGGACCTTTTTGCCTGCCTCCTTCTCTTTGACTTCCAGTACTTTGTATGGCATCTTCTGCATCACAAAGTACCCTGGCTGTACCGCACTTTCCACAAGGTGCATCACAAACATACATCCACCTTTGCCCTGACTACAGAGTACTCTGGGGCTTGGGAGACACTGTCACTGGGTTTCTTTGCTGCGGTTAATCCCATGTTACTCGGGGTTCATCCTATGACAGAGATGCTTTTCCATATGCTGAACATGTGGTTGTCAGTAGAAGACCATTGTGGCTATGATCTGCCATGGGCAACACACAGACTGGTGCCTTTTGGACTGTATGGAGGAGCACCGCACCATGATCTTCACCATCAGAAGTTCAAGTCCAACTATGCTCCATATTTCACCCATTGGGACAAGCTCTTTGGTACACTGCATACTGAGTGAACAGAATGACTGGGACAACACAAACTCTCTTTTTTGTAAAAAGTGTATTGGTGGCTTTATCATTCTATGAATGAATGCTTTTAACCTAAAGACTCTAAAGCTAAATTTCTTTGTACTTTAGATGTGTTATACTAATGTTCTGTATTTATTGAATGTCTGTATTTAAGTGTGATTATATGAAAATGAACAAATATACTGTGTGGACGGACTATATGAAGCACTATTTATAACCCCTGTTTCATGAAGAACAAATACAACTAAACTAAACAATAAAACTGTGAAGTAAATTCTAAAATATGTGTTTGTGTTTACTTTCATTTGACATGAAAAGAGTACTCAGAAAAAGAGGTTTGTACAGTCAATCTGTGCATGCCCTAAAGTTTGAATAAAGTGATTTAGGGATGTAAACTATGATGACTTACAGTTTGATGACAAGCATTATTTAGGATTGTCTATATGTATTATGATTATTTCATTAACTCACATATTTTAATCAATAAATAGTTAATAATGCAAGTGAAATGAAATCAGATACAGGTGTATTATTTGTAATGTAACAGGTCCATTATAGACAGTTTATGAAAAACCATGGTAAATAACAGTCAAAATTACATTTATTGCGATCATTTGCAATCTTGCATGAAGAAATGTTACATAACTGGAGTGTAGCTTGGACTTCAGTTGTGGCCTCGGCCAATAGTAATAGATCAATTAGCTGAGTTCTTAAAAAAGTGGCAACTTTTTACCTTTAGGGGTACAATGGTTTGTCACTGGGGCAGTACCCTCAAAGGTACATTCGTGAACCCTTAAACGTGGGTACATTTTCATACCTTTACAGCTTGTACCTTTTAAGAGGCAAATATGTACCCTTGGTGACTAACTTGGACCTCAGTGATGTGGTACTATAATGTACCCTTGGAAAAGGTGCAAATCTGGCCTTGTAAGGGTACTGCCCCAGTGACAAGCACTTTGTACCTTATGAATGGCAAATTTGTACTCAATAAAGCATATTAAAAACTGCCAAATTAATGTTTAATCACGTTTATTTAATAACATGAAACATTCAATAATTTCACATTTCTGTTCACAATGTTGCAGAATTAACACTTTAAATATCTCAGAATCACAATTTGTCATCAAATACTGTATAATACATATTTGTTTTAGCCATTTCGCTTTAAAAATATTACCACACATTTCATTTTAACTTAAGTACCCTTTAATATTCACCCAAAAATACATTTTAGGAGCACATAAAAAGAGAGGTTTTAATGAACATCACAGGCTATCTTTTCAACACAATTTGTATTTGTACCTTATCTATCTCTAAATGGTAGTACCTTAAGGTGTAACCTTGAGGGTACAGTGAGGGTACAACGACATAAGCTGTACCCAGGGGCGTCGGACTGGGGGGGTAAAGGGTACCGAGTACCCAGGGCCCGAGGCAGGGGGGGCCCCTTAGAAGTCAGTTTTCTATACATACATATTTGGTACGGGGGCCCAGCAAGATGGTTTGTACCCAGGGCCCAAAATTTGGTGCTACGCCCCTGGCTGTACCCTATGTGATCACAATGTCATTTCTGACAGTGGACTGTTAAAAATGTAGCGATTACAAATTAAGATTCAACTTTATTGTCATTGTAATGCAGTTGTTTTTGCATATCCCAAATAAGCTGGGGACAGAGTGCAGGGTCAGCCATGAAACAGCAGCCCTGGAGCAGATAGGGTAAAGGACCTTGTTCAAGGGCCCAACATTGGTATCTTGGCAGTGCTGGGGCTTGAACCCCCATCCTTTCAGTCAGTAACTGCTGAGCCACCACTGGCCTGGTGATATAAATGATGAAATAAGGTTTCATCTGGGGAGGTGGTCTGAATGGTGGGGCACGGGGTGATCTTTGCCACGCCAACTCGGACTCCTCTCATGTACTGGAGATGGTGCACAACGGCTTAATCCATTCGTGTCATGCATGGTTCCGTGCAACTTTGCCCCCACCCCCGCTCAGACATTAAGTGGAGCACAGCGTTCATACCCCCGATCAGACGACATTATTATTATTTTCTACCCCATGAAAAAAATCCTGGACATGCCCCTGGGTTTCATATATGTGAAACCTTATATGAAGTGGTGGTGGCATAGTGGGCTAAAGCACTGAACTAAGCAGAAGGTTGCTGGTTCGATCCCCACAGCCACCACCATTGTGTCCTTGAGCAAGGCACTTAACACCAGGTTGCTCCAGGGGGATTGTCCCTGTAATAAATGCATTTTAAGTTGCTTTGGAAAGAAGCATCTGCCAAATGCATAAATGTATATAAAAATATATTTTTATTACAAAGATTTCCCAATGAGGCAAAAATGCATATTATCTTAAAAAGGTATAGCAAAGAAGGAATGTTTTTTTTTTTAATCACATAATAAGGGAAAATAATCATTGAGTGAGACATTTTCCTAGTTTTTAGTCACCGTTCCAGTGGATCACCTCTAGTGTATGTGTGTGTTTTATTTGAACACACATCCTGAAAAAGACAATGGAGAATTTCCTAAGTCATGAGAGAATTCCCGTCATTTAGATCCAAGCCACACAATCTGTTCCGAACATTATTAGGGATTACAGTAAATTATCTTATCTAAATATATATATCTGAGACACACTGTTGATTGGAACACCCATCCTATTCATCTTTACATTTATTTTTCATGTTTTTGTAAGTAGTGCCACCGTGATGTCAACACACCTTTCGTTTTTCCACATGTATAGGCGCAGTCACTTTTTTACTCTAATAATAATTTGCAGAAGTTACAGCAACCTGGTGTAACCTGTTCATCTTCATAATGGCTTTTTATATCCTTTTCACATTAACAGTCTGTAAAATGATGTACAAGTTGGCAAAAAAATACTCCTGAGTTTCTGCTTGATGTGTGGTAATAGTACCTTGACATAATGTTTGTCATTGGCGAAGAATCTCAAAGAGGAACTAACAGATTTACTTTTCAATTTTGGACTGCTGTACTCATCACAAGTTCTAAATTTAGCATCCTTCAAAGATAAAGCTCCATAGTTTATGGGTATATTTCAATGGCAACTTTAAAAGTGCCATGTATTTGTGTATTACAATGTAAAAACTATTTTCAAGACCAATTAAATGAAAACAAGATAAATTTAATGCCTATCTTGTCCATCTTGACAGTTATATCTGCTATCTGAATACAAGAGAGGGTAGTCTGTGTTTGCTGATACTAGATATGAGACACACGTTTCAAGATAGCAAGAAAGGTGGTTTCCATACGTAGAGGGGGGAATCTGACATGAGGTTACACATCCTTTTTTCAAAGAACAAAACAAACTAATTACTTTGAGAATTCAACTGGAAAAATGCAATTAAATTTCAACATTTTGCCATTTGCCAGTGATTTTGAGTGTAACAAGTTTCTTTTTATCATGATTTCACAATTATTGTCTCAGTCACAAATGTCTTGAGACAGAGTCAGACAGATGAGCATATGAACAGCTAATCCAAAGCATCAAAGGATGATAAAAAGTGAAAGAGGAAAGGCAAGAGGAAGAAACAGCGAAGTGAGAGTAAGCTGTACATTCAGTTTCCTCTGAGCACAAAAATATAGCTACAAAAATCCCTTTGAAGCATTTAGTGAAGCTTGCATAATGCTCCATGAATATGCCTTTGGGGGATAGTGAATCAAAAGGACACATTGTGAAACATCCTGTACAAGTAGACACTGGCTGAGTTTTGTAAGAGGAGAGAATAATTCAAGTTCCTACAGGATTGTAGGAGTTCCACTCTTTTGAGGATACATTTTAGACATTGACATTTAGACATTTTAAGACTGCAATGTAGTTCAATGTGCATGTGAAATCAATATCAATGTTAACCATAATCTTTCTAAATTCACCTTCTGTGAAATGTTTGTGGAGGATTTTTTCCACTGCTAGGTAGTGATCAGTGGGTAATGGGCACGACAGTCCCCTATAACCGGTAATGGGACATGCATGAAATGTCAATGCAGATTTCTTGTGTATCTTTATTGGGGTTTCATTGTGGGTAGGAAACATTACCGCAGGGGAAAAACAAACTTTCACCAAACTGCAGTACGTTTTGAAAAAACCACAAAACTGTCCTTTAGAGTAACTACTGTGATGGAATGGCACATGAAAGCAGTGTCGAGATTGCCTCAATTGAGTCTTTAATTTTATTTTTTAATTTTAAGACAGCATCTGTGGCATAATGTTGATTACGCAAACATTTAGTTCGACTCGTCTCTCCTTTTCTTGAAAAAAAAAAGCAAATATCGGTGAGTCATTTACAATGGAAGTGAATGGGACCAAGTTTTGGAGGATTTAAAGGCAGAAATGTGAAGCTTATAATTTTAGAAAGCACTTAGATTCATTATTCTGTCAAAACTCATGTATTATTATTACATTTTTAAATCATTATTTTTACAGTTGTTTTAATTTTTACATTGTCATGGTAACAAAGTTGTAAAATCGAATATAACTTTACAGAGGAAATGTTAGTAAGCAATTTTATCACACTAAAAGCATGTTAAATGAATATTGTTTTTGTCTTGTTGCTATACTTTTGAAACAGTGAGTATTATAACATTTACAGATTGGCCACATTCACTTCCACTGTAAGTGCCTTAGTGTAACCCAGATTTTGGGTTAAGAAATTAATTTTTATGGTAATAAACATTATGACACAAATTCTGCCGATTGAACTTAACTTGTAATAAACCAGGAATATTCCTTTAAAATGGGCTATTTATCCATGGATGAGTTACAGTCGTGGGATTTTGCGGAATATCCATCAGTTGCTATGAAAGTGAATGGTGACTGACACAAACTTTCTGCCTAACATCTACTTTTGTGTTTCATTGAAGAAAGAAAGTCATACAGGTTAAGAAAAACATGAGGGCGGGTAACTGGTGACAGGATTTTGATTTTGGTGTTCAGCTCTGATTAGTACGACATACATCCTTTGACGTAATATATAAAAGTCATTGCTTCTGTATTACAAATTACTAGCCTTTCTGCCAAAAAATCAAGGAACATTGCTTAAACAAAAGCACATTTGAAATGTTATACTCACTTCCAGGCCTTAGGACATTTCAGTCTCATTGGCAGAACACCAGGCACAACAAATAAAAGTAATACAGGCATGGCAATATGAGATTAATTACAGAGAAATCATTTGTGGATGGATTGATATACAGTAGCCTCCAGAAAATAATTAATTAATTCAAACTTTTTTTTTTGTGTGTGTGTGTGTGTGGAGGCTATATCAATCAATGAAAGGCACTTTTAAGCAAGATTTAATTTCTTTAATGACATGTTTATACACCTTTGAATGAAATATTTCTTGAGAAAGGTTTGCAGGACCCAACAGACCCTCTGAGATTAATGGAATGCGAAGAGCATGTGACATGATAATGGGGCACCTTTTCACCTCAAGATGCAGATCAATGCGTATGAGTGATAAAAACCCATAATAATTCCCTATAACTGGTTATGTGACCTGTCAAAAATGTCAGCGCAGAAGTCTTTTATATTTTATGGTTTTGTTGTGAATAGGACACAAAACTAAAGACCTCAGGGGAAAAAACTCTGGGTTGAAAGTCTGAAAAAACTTTCAATAAACTGTGGTATGATTGAACAATAACAGACCCATATGACTTACATTCTTCTGTGAAGTAAAAGGGGAGACATTTTGAAGAATATTGACACTGCTCTTTACCATACAATGAAAGTGAATGGAGACTGAGTCTTCTCTTTTTATGTTCAACAGAAGAAAGTAAGTCATACAGGTTTCAGGTTACATCAGATTGATGTCAGAATTACCATTGTTGAGAGAACTGTCACTTTATGAGGAACTACTGCAGTGAGAAATGAAGACAGTCACATAAATGCAGCAGGTGAGTCAACGGGGCTTTTATTTTATTATAAATTGGGAGTGAGGTGACATTGGGGTTTTGGAGATAGGGGAGCCTAATCCAATGGAGATCCCTGTGATGCCCTCCACCACTTAAAAAATAAAATAATTGATCAATAAATAATTACATACATTTACAGATCTATTTAAATGTTATGCTAGTCTTTGAATACGAGCAGTTCTGAGTTATAAATGAGCCAAGTTAAAGGTGTATAAATATTACTTGTGTTATATATAAACCAAGCAAATATCTGAATCTTTTCTTTTGTTTAATCGAAGGTGGCTGCTTTGCCCTCGTCCCAATTTAACCTCTGCTGGTTTCCCCCCTCAAAAGTGTTGATGTGTTATCCTATATTGCACGCATCAGCGTTTAAGAACTATATTCATATTACACTTATACATCTGAGAATGCTAAATGACAATAAAGTGAACATGAACTTAATGTTTTATGACCCAATCTGGTCCCCCTTAACTTGAACTTTGTTTATGGTATGAGGAACTGAATTGGTCACTGATAAGCAGCCCATGACTGATTAAAAGAGACCTTGTGGAAATGAGTCAAAATTAATAACATTTAAATGTGGTTGTATCCAAACTCACTTTTTCCAGTTCATAAGTTCATGAGTTAATCAGGAAATTGAAGGCCTGTAAGCCACACTAGGCTTTGAGCACGCAACGGAACAATATATGTCACATGGGAGGGCCTCTGGTTTAAGTAAATAATACATCACAAAATAACATAATATTATATTTAAAATGTTAAAATATACAGTGCCTATAGAAAATCATCATACCCCTTTGGAATAGTCACTTTTTTGTCTTACAGCCTGGAATCAAAACCCATGTACATGGCAGCAACCATTTTCCCTTCAATCCTGACCAATTGCCCAGTCCCCGCTGAAGAGGAACACCTCCACAATATATTGTTGACACCACCATGCTTCATATTAGGTATGGTATGTTCTGGGTGGTGTGCTTTGTTTGCTTTTCTCCAAATATACGCTTGGAGTTCAGTCCAAAAAGTTACATTTTTGTCTCATCTGATCATAAAACCTTTTGACACATGGCATCGGAATGAGGTTTTTTTTTTTTTTTCGCTAAGTTCAAACTAGACTTACTGTGGCACTTTTTCAGAAAAGGCTTCTTTTTACTGTAAACCATCTAATTACTGTAAAGTTGAGGTTACAAATATAATGGTCCTCTTTGGTCCTGAATGCGAACATTTTCTGAATAAAGGCTTCATGCAATAAAGGCCCCAAATTGTATAATTTTTGGTTTTAAAGGTACATGTATTTTTTAAGTTCACACAGTACAAGACAAACACTGTTTCAGTCATTTTTTCAAAAAAATTTCAAAGAAAAGATGAATATCATTTAATTTCTTTTCATCATTGATGTATCTGTAAAATGACATGATTGTGTCTGCTGGATAGCAAAAAGAAAATACACAAAATTATTTACTGCCTTCAAGTCAGGGGCGTGTCTAGGGGGAGGCAGTGCCTCCCTTAGGATAAGCTCTGCCTCCCCTGAGAATTTGAGAAATAATCTGTCCATCTGATCAGAGGCGGCGGCAGCCGATTTTGCCGGGGCTTCAGCCCCGAATGTTTTGAGTGTAGCCCTGAATGTATTTGGAATAGTTGACTGACAAATATGAAACCGGACAAAAGCCTATGTAAACCTCCGAAATCATAAGTTGCCTTATTTCATTGTGCTTTGGCTTTGCACATACTGCATACAGCCTGTAAAAATAGACATAGGCATAATCTAGCCTATAGAATAAGTTCCTTTGCTGTCGGTAGCCTATGGGCGACTCCGTTTCTTCCTCTCTGTTGAATATGCAGCAGGTAGAGGAGGAGCTTGCACAGTCGTTGACATCAACTAACGTTACTTAGTGGCGAGTTAACGGCAATTAGCAGGAAAGACAACAAAATTTAAGCAAATGAGGCTTTGGGGATTTTTCCGAAAGAAGTCAGTGGGTAAGAATTTACATTTGTTTTTGTCCTTAAAGTCTTAAGATCATCATCTAGCTGGCTTTCACCCACAGTAGGCTAAACCTCAAGAGTTGTAGCCTCTAACCTCCTTGTTTAGCTTGACGTAGCTTGGTAGCTCTGAGTTAACACAGTCGCCTCTCACGCCAGAGACTGCGGTTCGAGCCCTGTTCGGACCGTACTCTTCTTGTTTATCAGGTGTTGTTTTCGCTAAGGATAACCAATAAGCATTAACATAAAATGTATGTGTGACTTGTTTTGTGATATTAGTTTGTAGGAAATATACACTTTGATTTGATTAAATGGTTTTTTAGAGTGTAGCAAAGATGAGCAACAGACTGAGCAGCAGCAGCTGTGCCAGAATTAGGCATGGAAACTGGTAACAATTAATAAGTCACTGTACTTTAGAGAAAGTTAAAAGTGAAACATTGTTTATCCCAATGATCCTAATGAAAGGATTTTGACAGATGAATTATTCTCATAGAGATGATGAGAATTATATACAGTTCGATGCCATAGTGTGTCAATGAACTTAGACTAAAGTCATTCATGTATTGCTTTAACTTAGGATCTTATACATCATTTTGACTATGTCAAAAAATATAAATTATTTATATTCAATATTTTTTTTACCTCACTTTACTCACTATAATATAACTCTTTTGTGATGACTTTATGTTAATGTACGTACATGAAAATTCAAGAATCATGATAGATCTTAGGGCAATCCCACTGATCTGCTCTTCCCAATACATTTAATTCAATGGTATTGGTCCACAATTTGAAATATGTAGCACTTGATGAATTAGTTGTTTGAAGCTGATTTGCAATAAGTTATGTGCTGTATCTGTTCTTTTGCATCACAGATGATTCAGGGAGGAGAGAGGATGTTGAGGATAGTACTAGAGTGGAAGATTTAGGAACTGTAGAAACAGGCCCAGCCAGAGCAAAACTCAAAGAATACCCTCTCACCAGCTTTGGACTACAGGGAAGTGGTTGCTAGTGTGAAAATAAAATTGGGCTAAGCCCCGGATGTCCTTCAATGCTGGAAACGCCTCTGCATCTGATGATAAATTACAATTTAAAAGTGGATTGTTTTGTGCATATTTTTCCATCGCTAGCAGATGCCTGAGGTCTGACACAACAAAAATCCAGTTTAAGCCCTATAGTCTAATAGGGGCCCTGTGCCTATCTCTGGGTTCCTGGCTTAGAAAAAGATATGCACTAAAACAGATTGTGTGTAGTATAGCTTAATTTTGCGCCGATTTTTTCAATTGTTTATGTTGCCCCCCCAAACAAGCCAAATGCCCCCCAAACATGATATCCTAGTAACCCCTCTGCTTCAAGTTGTCTCTCATTGATTTTCCTCCCAGTAGAATCTTAAGACAATATTATCTCCAAGAATCCTAACGCTGCACTTTTCCATACAAAAACAGTTCATATTGAGCACTGCTATCAAGGTCCAAAGAGAAGAAAGAATCATTATAAAAATATCATAAAAGTAATCCATTCAGCACAAAACTGTGTTGTGTTGGAATATAGTGCATGAGTCGTATGGACAACTGTTATGATGTCTTTATACTGAACCTGTAATAGTGCTTTATAATATTTGTCCTCTTTGAAGCTCGACAGCTCCTGCTCACTATAAACTGTTACTCTGTAAAATAAAGCTGCTTAAAATATATATTTTTATGTTCCAAGGAAAACCCCAGCACATGGGTTTTGGACAACATAAGGGTGAGTAAATGAGTGAGTAATAGTACATTTTCAATTTTTAGGTGAACTACCCCTTTAACTGATGGCACATTTTTGAGCTCAGACCTGATAAGACACTCAAAATAAAATGGTCTCTTTTAAAAGAAGACTCTTAGGTGTTGCTGTACAAAATTCAGAATTAAAAACATAAAGAAATTATTTTTAAATTGATTTTAAATTATTACCTAATGATATCTGGCCATATCTTAATTATTGTAAGGGACATGTCCCACTTAAAGTATATTTTGTTTATGGCCCTGTCTGGCCATGTGACTTGTATTGTGTCCCAGGGATAAGTACTTGGCACAATTATTTTTATAATCTACATGCTTTCCATTGGAGCCGTCACGTCCAGTGGCCAGTTGTTATGCCTGGAAAAACAAAAATCCAGGAAACTGTATCAGTTTTCATTCCCCTATATAGCTGTTCGAATGCCCCTGGTTAACTGCCCGCATTATTTCTATGAACTTTTTAACAGATTCCAGCTTTGCTATGCTCTGTTAAGAAAAAACAGAGCCTTATTATTCTATCCCAAAGGTCCCTATAATCTTCCATAATCAACAAGATCTTTGTAAATTGGAGTCAAAATCGCTCAGTTTATTGTTACACTTGGTGTGACTTTACACAGAATTTTTATCAGATATAGAGCAGCCTTAAATCAGCCGTGTAAAGACGCCTTAGTCATTTTATAGGAAACACACTTATCTTTTTTTGTTGTTGTTGTTGGATAAGGGTGCTAGAAAGGTGCTATGTTGATAATACATTTTTATAATTAAATAAGAGGCAGAAACATACAGGGGTGCCTGCAGGATTTAATCTGAGGGTACGCACAGAAATCTGCCTAAAAAAACCTGGGGGCATGCTCCATGCTCCCCTGGGAGATTTTTTGTTGTTGCAAAAAACAACAACAAATCGTTCTGGTGCCTTTGAGATGAGCATTTATTTATTTTCTCGAGCATGAGTAGCATTCATGTAACTATTGGCTAAAGCATTTCTTCCAGTAACCATTCAGACAGATGCAATTTCATGCAAAAATAAAAAAAAAAAGCAAAGTGCACCACAATGAATAGAGCCGAACGCAGGTGCATTTTGTCTCAGTTGATTGTTGGTACATTTCCACTGTATTCAGCGCTGTTTGTTCTGTGTTCGTAAATATCCCGTTACTGTTTTATTGTGTGAGAAACCTCTCAAAATGATTCAGTGATTGAGCACTCTGAACGAATTGTACTGAATCACGAATCGATTCAGACATATTTTCAAGCCCGTTTGGCCAATTCATGGAAAAGAACCGACTCAAAAGAATTATTCATTCACAAATTGGGCATTACTATTCTGTTCTATTAAACAGCCAACAGAAATATGGGACACATTCATGATTGGTGAAATATTCTGAGAGTAAAAATGTGTCAATCGGAGCTCTCGTGGTACCGCCATACAAATGCAGGTGGCACTGGAAACAGACATGCAGAAAACTGAACGGTTGGAGTGTATTGAATATCAGATATGACTAAGCTGCCCTGTACAGATTTGAACTAGTCCTGAGACTTGTTTGAATTGCATGGCTCAGATTCCCACACCTATAGGTGACAAGGAGCTTATTGTTTAATTCACACTTTTTGTTTCTCAGTGATGCACTTGTATTTCCAAATCCTTTGGTATTATTTCTGCAAAGCAGCTAAACCTTCAGAGAAATGTTAGTGAGTTGAAGAATACAAAAGAATTGAGCTTATTTTAATTGAAAGAGTTACAACAAGACAAACATTTGTAATCTGTTCACCCATTTATAAAGTTTAACAAGAAATTATAGCTCCCATTTTAATTTCTAATCAATTATTTGATTCAGTGAAACTTTTTAAAAACTCTTTTGTTTTAGGGTATGGTAACTTTAATAGTGGTGATCTGGTAATACGCTTTATTTTCTTCCTTTAGCAGGATTTTAGTTTAAGCTATTTATTTTTCTAAATAATTTGCTACTGGAAAAAGGTTTTGTATAGCCAAAACTGGAATCTAAATGAGAATCCCTTACGTGTAATGAAGAAAGTGTTGATGACTCATTTAGAACAAAGCTTGAGAGGAAAACAAGCCGTTTATGGCTAAATCTATTTTAGACCCCACCTCCACCCCAAATTGACCTCAGAATATATCTAATAATCTAATTCAAATTTTTCCGTTACTGCTTTAATGTTTTCCTTCTTACGTGTGAGGCCTCCTTTTATAGTGCATGTCTCTTGTCTCTCAGCCAGCTCCAAAGCTTTGAGAAAATGCATGGTTAGAAAAATTATATTTTGTGCCCTAAAGCCAATTTGCTTCTTTAGTGCTGTTAAGGTATATAGTGTGTGTTCTGTGTGATCGTTTCTTGTAATGAAACGATCATGACTTGTTCATGGTAGTTTGTGGTGTCTTCAAACATGTCACAACCTCTTTCATGCATTTCCTGCTAGCAGACCACATCAGAACATCTAGGTCAAAAGTAATAATTATAAATGTGTAATAATTAGGCATTTTAAACATTAAAAATCAAGAATATCAAGAAATCTGACTTAAAACATCAAAGTAGGCCTATTGTATCATCAAGGGTGGTGGTTTGAGAAGCAAATGTATTATCATTTTCTGATTGTTTTGTCTCTAAATACTTTGCAGTAGACAATGGGTGAAACGCTGGCCTGGAAATCCCAAACGATTCTTCAGAAAAACTGCAAACTCCAAACTGAGTTATTAAAAGATGAATGAGCGCCCCATGAGTATCGGAAGTGTAACTGCAGTTTGATGATGGCTCACACATAGACATTATTTCTATGGGCTCACATGTGTCAAGTTAAACTTGCATTGCAGTTCAGGGCGGATATTATTGCGTGTCTTTCGTCATACACGTGTTTAGAATGGAAAGCGCCCGGGGGAAAGTCCATTATCAAAACTTTTTTCTATCCACATTTTTCCTTTTCACATCATGATGCAATAAATGGAACCAACAGGTGGAAGTTAAGTCAGACAAGCCTCTGAAATAAAAATAAATATGCATATTTCATTTCTTATCCATTGTTTATATATTTATTATTAGATTTTTGTTTTCAGTTTATTTCAATGTAATGTATCAATTTAAAGTGATTTCATGTATAATATAATATAATGTAATATAATATAATAACACTTTACAATAAGGTTCTTAATGCAGCAGTATATAACATTAACTAAAAATGAACAATATATTTTAACAGCTTTTATTAATCTTTGTTAATGTTAGTTAATAAAAATAATTCTGTCATTGTTAGTTTATGTAGTTCACAGTGCATTAAATAATGTTAAAATTTACAACTTTTGATGTTATAATTGCATAACTACTGAAATGAACATTATCCAAGGTTAACACAGAAACACATTTTATGCACTAAAGAAGGAAAGTCTAAGATCTCTAACAATAAAATTATTTTTAGAGATATAATAATTTGAATTTTGACTGATAAATTCATTTAAAAGCTTTTCTTTTCACTTTAGTGTATACAAATCTAAATGTGTCTCTGGGAGAAAGTGACTCTATTTGATTTCTGTCTGAAAATTATTGCCACAAGGGGCTCTCTCTCTCTCTCTCTCTCTCTCTCTCTCTCTCTCTCTCTCTCTCTCTCTCTCTCTCTCTCACACACACACACACACACACACACACACACACACACACACACACACACACACACACACACACACACACACACACACACACATCAAAGATTGAGGGATTTAGGAACGATGATAGTGCACGTCATTGCACATAGTCGCCAGTAAACGGCATTGCACTCAGTTGCCATAAGACATTCCAGAGCTGGTTGTGTGGAGATCCTTGTTGATGCGAGGTGTCCAATAAGACACAGGCTA